>NW_022146198.1:640821-840326 GCF_002938485.1 Sitophilus oryzae | reverse complement strand
ACAAGTTACGTATTGTGTTATACCGTTTTTACCTATCTCTTCAGATTCCTAGAAAATGCATTTTCTTTTAAATAAAAAAAAAAAAAAACATTTAATAATATACCCATGGAATACTGACTTTTTAGATTATTTTTAAAGATGTACCAAATTTTTAAAGAGTACAGATACTAATATTGTCAGATATAGTTTTTTATTTCATTAAAAATTAAAAAGAAACTGTTTAAATATTTGTTAAAGAGGACCAATTAATATGATTCCAGTATCAGTATTCAAACTACATTAATTGACTGTTTGCGTTGATTATCACTTATAATTACTCCAAATACTAAAAAACTGAATTTTTGTATGTGTATTAGACAGTGTGGTAAACACCTTAAAAATAATATTTCATTTTTTTGACAAATGCTTATTTATAACAACAGAGATATTCTGTTTTCATAACTTATTATTATATTGATTGATTCAAATTCACATTTATTTAGAATAATTTATTAACGAACATAATTAAGTATGTAATTAATTAGTATTTGGGCGGAAATAATGGTATATATTTAATTAATGGTATACTCTTTTATAAAGATTTAAATAGTTTTCTTTTTGATACAATGGCTATAGTATGCTATCATTTTGCTAAAACGATATTACTAGCCTGTACATGTACCTTTTGTTGCTTTAAAAACACCTAAAATGTCAATATTCCATGGTATATTGATAAATGAGGTCTAAATTATAAGAAAATGCATTTTCTACGAAAACTTGAAGGGAAAGGTAAAAAGTGGCGTAATACAATTTGATAGACGTTATTGCTGTTTAAAACTAGAAATAATTTTAAAAAATAGTATTATTTTTATTATTACAACCCAATAACTGATCAATAAATAGACTTCAGTAAATATTTATTATTAAAACCTTTGATACCTCTTGGAGAATGAAGCCTTAAAATTTTGACTGCAATTTCACAAATTGAAAATATTTAAAAACGGTAAGGTTTAAGTGTGATAAACTTTAATCAAATTTATCTTTATTTTAATCGTAGAAACTAAAAATGTATTAATATGTTAGGCTCTATTTAAAAAAATACAACTTGATATTTTTATTTATTTGGGGTACTTGGTCTTGAAAAATATTTTTAAATTGTAGCGCTATTAGTCCTTCAACGAACCCAAAACTTACAATTTGTAAAAATCTAATCGTTTAGCTACACACTGTGTCATGTAGAACAACCCGGTATACCGGGTGTGCGTCTCAAAAGTGGCTCACCCCTATAACTTTTTATTATTTCAGATAAAGAAACGAGATTTGGTATCTTAGTATATGAGATAAATTAGGATTGATTGACGTATTCAATTATTTTCGGCACTTCCTGTTTCAATCGGAAATGACTACAACTTGTGATTTTTAAATGGCACCGTCAGTATTTCTTCTTTGTCTGATAGAAAATGACACAGTCTGAATACAATGACATATCATATACCAACTTTTGACATTTTAGTCAAGGAGCCTTTGGAAAAATAAATTTGATCGTCTGAATTGTTATTATCTTGTCCTGGCCGGTTAAAAGAGGCCCAAATCGTATTTTTAATCATATTCAATTTTTTTCAAATTGAATGAGGATGACTCATTATATTTTTACGAATAATTTGGTACCACACACTTGGTATTGAGTCAACTTGTTATGAATCGCATGTTGCAATTTCAAATAAACCATATTCGAAAATGTCAAAGTTGACATATTATGATATGTCATGTATATGCATCAAGCAAAAATACCGAGGGTCCGATTTAAAATCAAAAGTTGTAGTATTTTTCGGTAAAACAGGAAATAACCAAAAAAAAATGAATACGTCAATCCATCCTAATTTATGTCATAGTATACCAAATATCGATTTTTCATCTAAAATAAAATTATAGGGGTTAAGCCACTTTTGAAAAAAAAAAAAAAAAAAAAAAAATCATAAAAAAGTTATAGAGCAAAACTTATTTGAGATTTTTAAAGAACTTCTTACAATAAGGCAAATTGTTAATCTTGAATAGTTAATACAAACTTGGATAATACAAACTTAATACAACTGTGGAGTATGTTAACAAAGCAAGGAATTTAAAAATTTGATTCATTTCAATAGCTTTATTTTTTTTTGGTGATATTCGCTTTTGAAGAAAACATTTTTTTTTTTTTTTTCGTATTTTTACATTAAAACCATGTCTTGCTTTTGGTCCTAGTCAACAGACCTATAACATAGTGTTTATGATTTATGTAATGTCACTGTCTTCGTAAAAATCTTTATTATAGTCTGTTGGGCAGTTATTCTAGCAGATACGGTTTTAAGTCGAAAAGTTAATCTCTACCATGATCAATTAAAGAATATAGCATATATATAGACCGACAACCGACATTTCTTTCAACTGAACGTCACACTTTGTGTATCTTATTCAGATCAGACCTTGTAATAGCCTTGTTTTCAACTTCAGTCAACACGAAAAAAGTACTTTAAAGAGCTCTTGAAAATATTTTAATTGCTGTGCAATTTATAGTTTACCAGAAGTACATTTATTAACGTATTAGCCGCATTAGTTTCTCATGATTAAGACTTTACGTAAGTATGATTAAAGTATAATTATCAAGGTCACACATTTAAATATTTTTATGTTATCGACAAAGAATTAGTCTATTTGCTAAGGTATAAACATTTTTAAATTGACATTCTTATCAGTTAAATAGGCATAATTTACTTTATTTTTTATGACGCAACCAGGACATGTAATCAAAATTCTATGTGATCTTTTTAACACTTTTTACTACGATGTCACAAACGATGTCATAAATGGAGCATAACAAACCGAAGCGAAAAATCAGTAAATCTTTGAAATAATAGACATAAAATGAAGAGAAATGCCTTTGGAATGCGGCTTTGGGTGCGGATTTCGTGTAAGAAGAGAGTTACAGTCATTCGATCCCAGTTAATGATTATGAGTTTTTTTTTACAAAAAAAAAAATTTCGAAAATTTGGAATTTTTTGAAATTTTCTTAAAGTAAAATTATTCCGTTATTTTAGATTTATTTAAAAATAAAAGCAAAGAGAAACATGTTTTATTGAGATGTACCAGCCCCTGCAATATTTGCACTTATTTAACACCCAATTCTGTATATTTATGCATAGAGAAAAGATCAAATATTTTCACAAGCGCATTAATGGTTAATTGTTATTATTACAATAACGTCACCCCATTTGATTATTAAAATGTTTAAATGTATTTATTTAAAGATTTGTTATGTGGAAAGTGCATTTAGTAAAAATCTATTAAAAAGGTGCAAGACTTGCAAGAGACTTGCAGCAAAACCAAGACTGAACCCTGCAAGATCAAGACCAAAAGAGTCTTGGTCTTAAGGAAGTGCAATCAAGTGAGTGCTTGATTACGTTAAAAAACCCAACATATTTAAATTTATGACATTACAAGAAGTATCAAAAGTCAGTATAGTTTCCTATACTGTATTGTAGGAAAAAACATCCTCAAGTAGGCTTCAAAATTACAATCGATCGATGGCCCTTATTTATGACAGCGAGCGTTATTTCCATTCAACTTTGACGCCAGTTTTTTTTTCGAATCGAGTTGTATTTTTGTAATCATAAGCCTAATTTATAAATAGAAACAATATAAACTGGTGGAGTAAACCATCGCAGTGCATTGCAAAATACCAAAGGTAAAGTATGCACGATTTTTATGAATTGGTTTGACCATTGCGTTTACGTTTACCTCATTGAGATTTATAGCTTGCGGCCAGTAAAAAAATAAATCGTGATCTGCATGGTATTTTGTATTTTCCAACGTAAATAGTTAGTAACAGAATACCGCAGTTACTTAAACAGATCCAAAATAAAGGTCATATGATTTTTCTTCAGTTACGCAAGAAGTATTTAATTTATTTTATACTCTTTTATATTTACAAAAAAGTACACAAAAACACCCAAAAAGTTACACAAAACTGTATTTTTTCATAATCGTGCTGGTATTATGATATTCTCATTCTCCAGGACAAAAATAGTAACATTATACGTATCTTTTTCTACACTCTTTAACATACAAAAAGGTCATATGATAGGTTTTTCAGTTACGCAAGAAGAATTTAAATCGTGCTTTACAAATCTTGTTACTTACGAGGTATGCATCTTATTTTTCGCCATTCTGAAGTAGATGTCTCTTTAACAACTCAAAACGAAAATCCTTGGGATGAAAGAACAAAACAAACCACACAATTTCGGCGATTTTTCGAAAGCCCGCGAGTGTCGTACGCACTGTTTACTCGACGTTCACAAACATAAACAACGAACAGGTTGTGTGGACGAGAGATGCGCGAACAAGGACACTCACGTTCTCTGTCGCAGGCCACTGCGATGTGGATGTTGTTGGGCAGGTACGCGGCGGAGAGCGAGAAAGCTCGCGGACCCGCCAAATGGGGAATTTAATTGTCAATGACGGCAACAACGCGCCCCGTCGATCCGTCAAACGCAGCAGGATTTCGGACAAAGCTTTCGGACAATACCTCCTGAAATACTAAGGCATCGTATGATTATGCTACGTTGCTATCAATTAGGGATGGGAAGACCCGGTTCATTCCCGTGGCCCGTGTCTCACCAGGTCATTCATTGAAATGACCCGTTCATCATGATTCGTTCATATGAATGATCGCTTTACTGTGTTTCAGTGTAATTGATAGTATCAATGCCTCGTTGGTTTGTAACATGTTTGTAATGTACAGGTAGATGAATTTTATTTTAGCATGGCGGCATTTACCAAACACACAAATGGTAGATGTAGATTGTATGGAAATGGGAAGCTAATTAATAAGGACCCATAAATCTGTCCCCCTTTTGAGTTATAACTCATCATACAGTCTCAGGGTTTTGACAAAAGCCAGTATCTGAGAGGGTTTTTATAGAGGTTAGTTCTCCATGTCCGATATCAATCGTACCAAAGTTTATGACACGAATGATTGTCGTCTCGGCGCCCTCAGTGATGAGGTGTTTCTCCATTTTCACAACAGACTCTCCAATGTTTTTTCGATGTACTTAAACAGCCGTTAAACGGTAGCCTACTAAAATGCCGTTAATAGATATTGTGACGTCGTTCATGTCGGCGGAGAGTAATGCCTAGCCTTAAGCTTTCTGCAAGAGCATCTGCGGGTCACAGAACACACTAAAGAAGAACGCTAACTCCCATGCATTTTTTAGTTTCAAAACGGTTTCAAATTTGTAAAGAAATCTGTAATCTGTATGTTGAAGTGGCGCCATCTAGCCACCCAGGAAAGTAACAAATGTGGCGGCAAATTAAAATAGATGCAATTTATTTTTAAGAAGATTGCTATTGACTTGTTCAAGTTAGTTAGAGCCAATCAGATTTCTACAAAATAATGTGTAGTCATCTGATTGGTCCCAATTGGCAACAAAGTCAAATGGTAAAAACAAGGATTTATATAAATAAGGGTTAAACCAGGTTAAACTATTGTAAAGTGGTAATGGTTTGTTTATATCATTTTATGTGCATAAAACCTACACAAATAATTTAATTTATAAAAAAAAAAAAAAAAAAAAACATTTTTATTTTATGTAAATAAAACAACAGATTAAAAAGTAATATTTATTATAGTACCAGATTTAAGAACACATAACAAATATCGTTGGAATACAAGAGAAAGTAACGTCCATTAGAAACGATGTTTTATTTACGTGTATTTTTACATATGGACTTGAACAATTGTGTAATATCACATTGTGGAATTTATGTACAAAATATGGAGTTACTTCAATTTTTTTTGTAAAAATATATGCCGTTGTGGGGCTTATTACATTGTTAAAAAAATAAATTCACGAACATTTGGATTTGGTTAGGTTAATTTCAACTCACTTTCTCGGATTATTAAATAAAATTGTTAGATAAATCAAAGACCTTTAACTTAAACCTACCTTTAATAAAGATCTTAAAAATCAAACAAACAAAGTTCAAAAATTCAAAAATACAAATACGATTATAAATGAAGATTGCAAAAACACAGCCAAACAACCAGAAAACAGCGAAACGCAATCTCCGTTCAATTGCAAAACACAACTGAAGAGGTAGGAGGAAGCCGGAAACGGAAAACTGATTTGACATACAGAACAATTACAGAACATAATTAATAGGCCTATATAGGCAACTATAAAAACAATTTTGTACGCAATTGTTAGGCAACTAGAAAAATTAAAATAAAAAACACGCCACCAGCGCCCCAGGAAATTACTACCCAAAAAGGTCGTTCAAGGTCGTATATCTCACTTGACTGGCCCTGCTGTGGTCAGTGGCTGAGTTACTGCCAGAGCGCATGGTAGTTCAAATATCACGCCGACCAAGACTTTTTATATTTTTTTTGCTTATAGCGTGATCTTATTGTATTGCTTACTCTTTTTATTTGGATTGGTTTAGCGGAGCCAAGGGGTTGGTTAGTGTGGTTATTTGGAGGGTGTTAATTCATTGGTTAGTTGGTTATTTGGTGTTGGTTGATTTACTAATTTATATTTGTTTTTATATTTTATCAGTGTCGAGGTTAATTGCGTTGGTTAAGATGGTTATTTGGTGGGGTGGATAGCGTTGGTTAGTCCTTATAAAATTTCTATATTTCATAAAGCCGTCAAGTGCGTCACATCAACGAGGTCATACCTATTAACGGCATTTTAGTAAGCTACCGTTTAACGGCAGTCTTGTTTTTTAGCTTCAATCTACTGACGTGCTCATTGAAGAGACAGGCGTGTTAAAAAGCCGAAGATCTTCCATAAATCTTTTACATTTTTCTGTCGTAAGTCCTGAAAAATTGGAGTCTTCCAGCTTCCAGGTTCTTGAGTTCTTGCTTTTAAGTTGGTTTCCACTTGGAAAGCAGAACGTTCTGGTCCAGTTAGTGGACTGGTCGCCATTACTTTCTATCCCTCGGTAGCCTGTAACCCAGAGTAGGAAGAATTTGTTTTCTTGGCCTAATTTATTCAGCTTCTTCTAGATATTCTTTGTCAACTTTTGAATTGATGATTACTGAGTTGATTGCTCTGAAGGCTGCTTGACTATCGGAAAAGATAGTTGGCTTTGTTTGATAGTTCCTATCTAAGATACGTTATCACCGTATGATAAAAAACGGCAATTCAGTTGGCTTAGAAATGAACATCGATGACATTCGCCATACCCCTCTTTCTCTACTTTATGTCCTTATTTTAAAATTTAATGTGCCGTTTTACACTATAAAATTAATCTATAAGAAATAATGTTTTTAAATTATCAGTTATAAACTAGAAATAGATTTTAAAATTAGAAGAATAAATCGGCAAAGAATTACATTCTAGCAAAGTCATTTACTATTTTTTTTAATGCAAACTGGTTTTGAAAAAGCGTAGAATATTGTGATTTTAGTTCACCTAAGATGTTCCATGATTACCAAAAGTATTTTTTGAAGTAAAAACCCGCCAAAGTAAAAAATCATATATAAAAACCAACCTTATTTTCAAAAACAAACATTCTCACCAAAAATTTTTTCGCACTGTCATGGATATCATTTTATACATACGATTTGGTGGCTTTTATTTTATCATATAGATAGAGTAGTATCAAAGAATATTTGGTTACCCCTAGTATACACAGAAACAGGGGCGCAATTAACCCTCCTTGCGCTTCTTTGACATTTGAAAACATTGACGTTAATTAAAATTAAATAAAAAAATTATATGGGATAAGCCACTTTTGAAAAAAAAAAATTGAAGTTAATTAAAATTTAACAATAATATATCAAAGAACGAAAACAATTATATGTTGGTGGTGGTCCAAACTGTCTTCTCCTGAAATTCTCATGTACATATTCTGGTGATAAAAATATGAAAAATGTATAAATGTATGTTCTAAAATGCTTAGTTTCGAGATACAGGTAGAAGTTTCATTTTATTTCGATTTTTTCCAAATAATTTATGAACTAACGTCGACATTTGAATGAAAATTGGTGTCTGGAAGTTTTTATTACGACAAATTTGATTTTGATGTCAATATGACTCCTACTGGTAGAGGTAGCCACCTACATGTGTTTTAACTGGTTTGAAGAGTAATAACTTTTCGACCGTACCTTAGCGCAAAACCATATTTGCAAAAAGCATTTATCACGCTTTTAACATAGTAGTCTTTTGGTAAAATCGCAAGTATCGGTTTCGAGATATTTGAATCGAAATCAATACCTGTCATCATTGACATAAATTAAAACATGTTGACTAAATAGTTGTTAGGCCGAAATCATAAATTTGACATGTTTTTGTGCCAAAAGTTCACAGAAACTGTTTTATCGTTTTTATTTTGGCAGAAAAAATTATGATTAAAAAAATAAAATTTCAAATTTGTTATTTCAGTCAAATAACTATCTGTACTCAATCAGAGTTTATTTTTTTGTTAATAATGACATAATTGACTATTTCCATTCTAAATATCTTAAGAACGGTTATTCGTAGCGATTTTACCAAGAGACATTTTTTACATTTTACGTAAAAAGCGTAATTTGAAATGTATATTTTTTCACTCAGTTGTTTTATACAGGCACGGATGAAAAGTTATACTCTTCAAACCAGTTAAAACACATGTAGGTGGCGCTCCCCCTACAAATAAGAGTCATATTGACATCAAACAAATCACTCTGAAAAAACTCATCAAAAACCCCAGAAACCAATGTTCATCCAAATATTGACGTTACTTCTACACCCTGTATCTCCGAAACTAAGTATTTTGAAAATAGGCATTTATACGAACTTTTTACTTATTTTATCTGAAACATTCTTCCGAAGTTTCCGGAATACATTTCTGACCACCATACTATAGAAACGCCTTTTTAATTTTAGGAAAAAAATCAACTATATTTTTCATGGTTTTATTAATTTTCTCATAAACGGTGTGGAAATTTGAAAAGTATAAACGGGTTTAACGATTTTATAACAAGCAAAATTTTATAAACCATGCATGTTTTTTCAAATGCCATTACTAAATAGTTTTTTTTTTTTCTCTTGTAAAAAACAATTTGGGGGACATACTTTATAGGAGAATAGAACCAGCAGGTGTAACGCAAATACTCAAAAGCAAGCGAAGATGACCAGCTGGTACTAAATAAGCTGTGTTTTAAACTCTGCTGCTCTCCACTAGTCACGATGTCATGCGGAGCAGATGAAGCCTTAGTATTTATGGAGGTATTATCTGAAATCCATTGACCATCGAGCTACTAAGCGCGAAAGAGATAGAGTGATGAAACTGTCGACGGTGTCGACCTATGGTGTCGACTCCCCATTGTAGTCCGTATGTTTACCACTAACGTCCCTGTTTATTAATAATTACTACTGGTTGTGAGGGTAGTTTTTTCCTTTTATTACTCATAATAATATGTACACCATAAGGCCGATTTTGTGTTGATATTATCTGGTTTCCAAGTGCATTAACCCATGGGCGATGCATATCGTGACGCTTATAGTGCTTTAATTAGAAAAGAAAAACAAACTACAATTAAAAATAATTATAACTGGTGGGGATACGGTTCGTGAGAATTCTATAGAGAGAAGTCTGGGATAATTTGGAATAAAAAATGGTTTAAAAGCAATTTAAGCTTAAGTAATAATTATCTAATTTATATAACTTACTAAATTATACAGGGTGAGTCTTAAATAAGTGCAAATATTTTCAAGGCTGGCAAATCTTGATAAAAGAAACATATTTTCTCTTTACCGGTTTTCAAAAAAATCTAAAATAACGGAGATATTTTACTTTGAAAATTTCCAAAAAAAAATGATTATTTGCTAAAAATTTTAGAACCACTGGACCTTTTCTGGGTTTTCCTTCATGTAAATTTAATCTACTACCTATGTTGCCATACATATTATCAACAAATTATATTTTTTAACTAAAAAAAACTAAAACAATTTCCAAAATTTAAAAAAAAATCCAAATTTAATAATTGTGTTTCTGAAGTCGAAATATACTACCCCTAGAAATATTTGCACTTATTTAAGACTTACCCTGTATAAATGTAGTTTATATTTTCATTAGAAATAATCTGTTAATTAAAGCACTATCTTGTTGAATTTATTTAAACAATTCCATACAATGGTCCTTAGGCAACTCAACATACATATATGTACAGCTGACGCGCGTGTCACTCTTTAAAGTAAAATTATAGATTGATATCTCTTCGATTTTTAGACTTAGATATCTGTCTCATCTCATATCACATATCATACAAAAAAATGTAACAAAACGATTAAGTGAAATATATACCTTAAGGTATTTTTTTTGTTCTAAACCTTTCAATAAAATGCTTTTATGTACCTAATTAGGTATAAACTAATCGTTAATATATAAATTATATAGGTATATCAATTAATCAATAATTTACAACAACAAAATCGATTTTTAAATAAAACTAGAACATATTCTTGATAAATATATAACCAAAGTGTATTAAATTGCATTAAATTTACATTTTTAGCAATAAAAATTTAAAAATTATATTAAATTATTATACAGGGTTGTGCACCATATACGACACGGAGTATTGTAGCTAAACGATTAGATTTTTACAAATTGTAAGTTTTGGGTTCGTTGGAGGACTATTAGAGCTACAATTTAAAAATATTTTTACAAGATACAGAGTGTCCCAACTAAATAAAAAAATTCAAAGTTGTATTTTTTAAATGGAACACCCTGTATATTATTGCATTTTTAGTTTCTACGATTAAAATAAAGGTAAATTTGATTAAGGTTTATTACACTTAAACCTTACCGTTCTTGAAATATTTTCAATTTTGCGAAAATGCAGTATAAATTTTAAGGCCTCATTTCTCCGAGGATATCAAAGTTTTTAATACTAAATATTTACTGAAGTTTATTTATTGATCAGTTATTGTGTTGCAATAATAAAAATTATACTACCTTATACAGAATGTCTAAAAATTTATTTTAAATAATTACTAGCTGTAAACGGCAATAACTTATTTAATTTAAATAGAACACCCTGTATATTTTATGAGAATCAGATGCACAATTTAATTGTCTATCAAATTGTATTATACCACTTCTTACCTATTCCTTCAAGTTTTCGTAGAAAATGCATTTTCTTATAATTTAGACCTCATTTATCAATATACCCATGGAATATTTATATTTTAGATTGTTTTTAAAATAACAAATGTACAAAATGTACAGGCAAGTAATATTATAGTTTTAGTAAAACGATAATATTACTAGCCCATTTGTATACAAAAAAAAAACTATTTAAATCTTTATAAAAGAGTATACCATTAATTAAATATACCACCAGTATATCCGCCCAAATAGTAATTAACTACATACTTAATTATGTTCGTTAATAAATTAGTATAAATATATGTGGATTTGAATCAGAAATCAATTAATATATAAGTTATGAAAATGAACGTCTCTGTTGTTATAAATAAGCATTTGTCAAAAACTTAAATATCATTTTTAATGTGTTACTTTTTACCACACTGTCTAATACAAATACATAATTCAGTTTTTTAGTATTTGGAGCAATTATTATTAATCAACGCAAACAGTCAATTAATGTAGTTTGAATACTGGAATCATATTAATTGGTCCTCTTTAACAAATATTTAAACAGTTTTTTTTTATTTTTTAATGAAATAAACGAACTATATCGACAATATTAGTATCTGTACTCTTTAAAAATAATCTAAAATGTCAGTATTCCATGGGTATATTGATAAATGAGTTCTAAATTACAAGAAAATGCATTTTCTACGGAAACTTGAAGAGATAGGTAAAAAATGGTATAATACAATTTGATAGACAATTAAATTGTGCATCTGATTTTCATAAAATATATAGGGTGTTCCATTTAAATTAAACAAGTTATTACCGTTTAAAGCTAGTAATTATTTAAAATAAATTTTTAGACACTCTGTATAAGGTAGTAAAGTTTTTATTATTGCAACACAATAACTGATCAATAAATAAACTTAAGTAAATATTTAGTATTAAAAACTTTGATACCCTCGGAGAAATGAAGCCTTAAAATTTATACTGCACTTTCCCAAAATTGAAAATATTTAAAAAACGGCAAGGTTTAAGTGTAAAAAACCTTAATCAAATTTACCTTTATTTTAATCGTAGAAACTAAAAATGTAATAATATATTATAGGGTTATTTTTAAATTGTAGCTGTAATAGTCCTTCAACGAACCCAAAACTTAGAATTTGTAAAAACCTAGTCGTTTAGCTACAATACTCCGTGTCGTATGTGATGAACAACCCTGTAGACTTGTTCAAAAAACAAAATGGGATATACTAAATTTATATTTAATACTCGTAATTATATTTAAATACTCGTTCTCTTTATTAAGTATAATATAGGTAATTATTTTTTAAGAATAGCACTTACGAATCATGGTAATTTACTAATGAATATTTCTCAAATTCGATTTTGATGTACAGGGTCTCATAAATTGAAGCCTAAATCACTGGGTTTCCAAAAACTTAAAGATACGAGGTTGGTTTAGTAATGGAGGCAGAGTTGAACAATTTGATGCTGATAAAAAAGCAACTTAGAAGTTCGCGATCTGAACTTTCTAAAAATATAATATACTCTATACTTTTTTTCATAACCAAGGTAAAAAATGCATTTTTTACATTCGTTAAAGTTTATTATAATACGATGGAAAGGAAAATTATCTGGATAAATTAAATAAAATAATAGTACTCTATACTCTCCTAAACTAGATTGATTTATGTAAAAAGTCATATAAATAATGCATTTTTACCTTATTTATGAAAATAAGTATAGAGTATACTATATTTTTAGAAAGCTCATAAGACTGCAAGTAAAATAAAAAAAATAACATACAGGGTGACACATTTAAAAACAAATAACAAAGTTTTAATCATTTTTCGAAAATCACAGCTCCCAGTAAAAAGCTAGATACATAAAAAAGTAACATAGTAATGTGAAAACCGCATCTTTGTATCTCTACTCATAAACGAAAAACCCCATAAAACACACGAAAATGGGACACCCTGTACAAAGAAATAATTATTATTTAGTATACACGTTCTTCCTCATTGTTAGACATAATAATAGCATGCACGATTAGCCATTTCCGAGCGAGACATGAACTTCAATAAAACTATCAACCCACCGTGGTTACATACAGGGTGTCCCAATATTAGGACGTGGAAACAGCACTACTATGTATTTTTGGAATCAAAATAAGTTAGTTTAACACAATTTATCTCTATAACAAGCGCAAAAGCATGTAATATTGATAGAAATTAATATACCATTGAATAAAACACTGTAAATAAAAAAGAGTGGCAAAAAAGTATAATATAAATAGATTCTACTAAAATCAATATATAAGAAAATAGAAATTTATTTTCTCTCAAAATCTGTTATTTCTATCTTGCTACTATCAGCCGTCTATTTCCTACTGTGAAAGATATAGGGTATTGTAAGGGATGAAGTTTATATAATACAATCACTTTCTATTTCTTACTTTATTTTCAAGACGTTTCTATTTTCTTCTTTATCTTTGTTTTCATATACTTTCGAGCTAATAAAAATAACTCTATATAAAACTTGATATAAATCAGTTGCGGAAATAAAAGTTGGCATTTATATTATTCCATAAAATAAAATAAAATTATCTACTACCATTACAGGTTAATTTCACAGTGTAAATTAAAAAATCATTCAATGTTATACCACACAAATCAATAAAGCAATTTTTAAAGTTTTCTTAATTATTTATCGACCATAATATACAGGGTGGGCCGAAATGCATTCCGGAAACTTCGGCAGCATATTCTGCAGATAAAAATAAGTAAAAAAGTTCGTATAAATGTATGTCCTAAATTCTTTAGTTTCGGAGATACAGGGTGTAGAAGTTTCATATTTATTTCGATTTTTTCCAAATAATTTCTGAAGTATCGTAAATATTTGGATAAAAATTGGTGTCCGGTAGTTTTTTGACATGAGAAATTTTATTTTGATGTCAATATAACTCTTATTTGCAGAGGGCGCCACTTACATATGTTTTAACTGTTTTGAAGAGTAATAACTTTTCGTCCGTACCTGTATAAAACTACTGAGTGAAAAAATATACATTTTTTACGTAAAAAATGTCTCTTGGTAAAAATCGCTACGAGCAACCGTTCTCAAGATATTTAGTATGAAAATAGTCAATATATGTCTTTTTAACAAAAAATAAACATGTTGAGTAGTTAGTTATTCAAATGAAATAATAAATTTGGAAACTTTTAATTTTTTTTAAATTAATCACAAATTTTTCGAAAAAATGATAATAAAGCAGTTTCTGTTGAACATTTGACACAAAATCATGTCAAATTTATGAGATCAGTCTAATAACTATTTAGTCAACATGTTTAATTATTCATGTCAATGATGACAGGTATTGATAATTTCGATTCCAAATATCTCGAGAACCATTACTCTTAACTATTTTTCCCAAGAGACCTTTTTTGCATAAAAAACGTCGTAAATGTATATTTTTTTACCCAGCAATTTTATACAGGTACGGACAAAAAGTTATAACTCTTACAGAATACAGAATACAGTTCGGACCACCCTGTATAATACTATTTCTACCACTTCGCCAGAATTTATTATCCGAAAAACTACCCGGCCATAGCCAGCGCAGATGCGGGGTAAACAATTTTCAGGGTAGACCGCGGCGGCAGTCATTTATTTCAGTTTACAGTTACCGCCAGCGTATCGCTTTTGTTTTTGTATTTCTTTTGTTTTACGTTTTTCATTTTGCTTTCAGCCATTGCGGATCGTTGCGGAAATATTAAACCGATCTCTCGAAGAGACGGAGAAAATTAAACATTACAGAATAAATAAAGAATAGTTCTCTATTATTAATGTTTTATTACGTTTTGTTCAGTCTGAGATTGAAATAATTATATTTTTTATTACAGACGTTATTCGCTGTTACTCTATTAATGACATACCGGTTGTTGCATCGTCGAGCGGGACATAGCAAATCCCATGTAAATTTTAATGAGGTCAATTGTTGGCTTCCCTAATTATTTTAGAGAATAATTCTATTTAGGTTTATTGAAGAGCACTAAAACCCACATTCAAAAGAATAACTTTAAACATTTTTGATTAGCCCGTTTACGAGTTATCGCCGATTTCTTTTTAAATATTTCTCCTTTCTTATGGCCCTGTATTTACTTATGAGCACCAGTCAAGGTAAAAGATAACTGTCAAATGAAGTTGTCATTTTAGAAATTTATCTATTTAGTGCTTTATTATTATTATTAAAAACTCATACCTACATCGAAAATATTAGCCATGAATTACACTACCGAAGAAAAAATATTAATGATATGGATATGGTATTATCAAGGAAATAGTTATCAAAAGGTGTCGGACATGTATGCTGCTCTGTATCCGAATAGACCGATACCTGGAAAATCTGCAATCGCAAGGAATATCCAGAGATTTGAAACCAAAGGTACCCTAATAAATAACTGCAGATGTGAAGCAAGGTAGGAACAAAGAGAAGATGCGAATGATACCGACTTGGAAGTTTTATTGTGCGTGGAAGAGAACGATGGAAAGATCCGCACAGGGAAACTTGAGGATGAAATAGGAATAGATCACACTACGGCGTTTCGAATTTTGAAACGACATAAATACTATTCCTTCAAATATGAAAAGCACCAAGAGCTACGAGATGGGGACGAAATACGGCGGCAGGCGTTTTGTTTTGATATGATGGAAAGAGCAAATAGGGATAGGGAATCTTTAAAAAACATATGTTTTACTGACGAATGCACGTTTACCTTAAATAATGATCCCAATATTCAAAATTATCGATATTGGAACAAAGAAAACCAACACAGGTTTGTCGAAACAAGGACGCAATATCCACAGAAAGTAAATGTTTGGGCAGGGATATTCGGACAGAATATTATCGGACCATTATTTCTTACGCGAAATTTAAATGCAGAATATTATTTGGAACTACTCGAAAATCATATTTTACCTGCTTTACATGATGCCGCTATGCGCTAGGGAAAATCAGGAAGTTTGGTACCAAATGGATGGCTGTCCGGCACATAGTACCCTGACTGTTCGGGAATATTTAGACATTTTTTTTTATTTTTTCGGGAAACGTTATTGGCCTAAATCATACAGTAAATTGCCAGCTAGGTCTCCTGATATTTCGCCAAATAATTTCTTTCTCTGGGGCCTTTTAAAAAACAGGATATACAAGGATAAAAAATACCCAAATCTAGACGAGTTAAAAAATGCCATTTCTGCCGAATGCAATAGAATTTCAGTTTACCAACTAGCGAATGTAAGAAGAGAATTTTATGATCGCCTGTGTTATTATCTAGCAGTCGATGGAGGAATATTTGAACATCTTAAATCCTAAAGTTCTAACAATTTAATAGTACCTAAATTAATAAGTTATTGAATATTGTAATAATACTATAATTAACCTTGTAATTGATTACTTTATTTTATTTTAATTCATATTAATTTGTATTTATAAATACTTCTTAATCTTTAAGATTTCCGATGTAGGAATGAGTTTTCAATAATAATAAAGCACTAAATAGGTAAATTTCTGAAATGACAACTTCATTTGACAGTTATCTTTTACCTTGACTGGTGCTCATAAGTAAATACAGGGCCATAAGAAAGGAGAAATATTTAAAAAAGAAATCATGATAACTCGTAAACGAGCTAATCAAAAATATCTAAAGTTATTCTTTTGAATGTGGGTTTTAGTGCTCTTTAATAAACCTAAATAGAATTATTCTCTAAAATAATTAGGGAAGCCAATAATTGACCCCATTAAAATTTACATGGGATTTCCTGTCCGACGATGCAACATGTTGTTCCGTGTTTGCACCTATTTTATTTATTCCTATGTTTGTACCCAGTTTCATATCCCAGTATCTCGCACCAATTTGTGCACCTCATTCATAGGATCTGAGCATATAGGATTACAACAGGCCTCTACTGACAGGACATATGGCTCTCAAGTGCTGCAAAAAAAAACTAAATCACCACAATACACCAAAACAATTTTACTTTTACACTGGACGCGCGTTTTGCTAACCATGTTAGCATCATCAGCAGATGAAATGACACTCGTTTTTAAAAATTAACCAAGGCGTTTGTTGACATGAGTCAAAAAACAACAAATATATCCGGAAAAATTAAAAAGTTATAGGGGTGAGCCACTTTTGAGACGCACCCGGTATAACAATTTAAACTCGACAACCAAACCAAAAAATTTTCTTTGCGATTTTTTGCATCTGAGTTTATATAGAAGTAGGTACAGGGTGGTCGAAATTGGTCTGTTTTAACCTAGAGAAAACCTATTTCCTGACTAGATAGAGCAAAACCGACATAGATGTCATGGGCTCGATTTCTGAGACACATTTAATGTCGTAAACCGCCTGTTAATATTTTCACTGCCAAATGAGATACGGGGTCTTTTTGATTTTTTTGCCATTTGGAAAATTGCACATAACTTTTATATTTTACGGAATAATAAAATTCTGTAAAAACGTTCTTAAGGCACTTTTTTTAAGCACAATCCAGTGGCGTAGTCAGTTTTTTTCTATACATGCTCTTTTTGTCAGAAATAATAAAAAATATAATTTTTTAAATGGAAATCATAGTTGGCTATGAACTTAGAAAAATGCTGGCATTTAACCCTTTCCAACGATATAAAGTTATGCGTATTTATTTTTAAGAATGAGAGAAATATTAGACTTTTTATCTTTGTATCGAAGAGGACCTTGATTTTGTGTTGACCTAGTTGCCTAATTATTTTTTATCACAATTTAATATTCTATATTATTATTTATCTGCATAATTAAAAACTTTTGAAAAAATAAATCAACATTCTATATTAGTATTACCAATAACAATTAAAACGCTAGGGTTACCACTGAACTAAATAACCAATAACAAACAAAACAAAATAAAGAATTTAGAGAGAATTGGGTTGGAACAAGGGGCCCATATCTTGGCCTCCTAGGTTCTGTGATTTTACTCCTTTCGACTTTTTTATGGGGGAAATTAAAAGACCTTATATATAAGGGAAGAACCATTGGGACACTGAAAGAAAATTCAAAATTTTAATAAAAAAATGTTTGTTTCTTGCAAATTTTGTTACATATACAAACGGAATTTTATAATTAACATGCTAGGTTAATAAATACATTGAGCTGGTAGTAAAAAATAGGCCTGTTTAATATATTTATTTATAAAAAGCAAAGGATTTATTAGTGTTTGATTTTTTAATTTTAAACAAAGTTCCTTAAAAATAAATAAACAGCTTATTACATGCTTTTTGCAGGCTTTACAAATATAATTTAGTAGTAGCTAACTTTTGGTTTAGTAGTTATTACTCAATGGAAATTATAGGTTAATTAATATAACAATCTTTCTTTACCGTAATTTGATTAACCCTTAACTGGTCCGGCGTCGTCTGACAGACTACGCCAAATAATTAACTCATTCTCATTAGTTACTGGGACCGCCTACAGGATTGGCGTTCCAGCTAATCCTTTCCCTCTCGGTCAACGACTGATAGCCATATTTATGCCCAAACTGGATTAGTTTTTTAGAACTTATGGCAGAAGTTACTTTAGCCGTAGTCTCTCAGACGACGCCGGACCGTTTGTGTAAGATTTTGTGTGTGACAAAATTTTGTAAAATATAGCCGGACCTTCGAAAAGAGTGCGTTTAGGAGACTCTAGTTATGAAAAAACTCTATTAAAATGATTTGATGAGGACTGTGACAGTGACAATATGACAATCTGCCAGACAAATGCGTTTGACAATGTCAAATATTCCAAGAGAAATATACTTTACAATTGGTAGAATACTTGCAATTCCTGTACAATTAGAACACGCCTACGGAGATATTCTTATCCTAGAGTTCTTATCCTAGTTAAAGACAATGTTATGTCCTAGTTAATTATTTTTAATGCCTAGAATGTACGAATCCATTTTGTAAAACATGGTCAGGAAAACAATGAACTTTGCCTCATGCTGTAACTAAAAACCTTTTCTTTAACTTCAGTTTTATAACTTTTTTTTTTATATATAGTATTAAAAATGTATTTCTATATTGTAATGCCTTAAGAGCTTAGTAAAAATCTAATTGTTTTTTTTTCAAATTTATATGTATGTTATTTTATTTTGTACTATATTTTCTTAAAGTTTATAATAATTGAACCCATTTTTGTCTAGATTAGTATAATAATACATAATATAATATATAATAAGATAAAAATTTGTTATTTTTTAGTTTTTGTGTGTTTTTTTTACTTTTTAGAAGGCGTAGTCCCACAGACTACGCCGGACCGTTTATGATACATATCTATTACCGGACCAGTTAAGGGTTAAAACTAATTTATCTCTTGCTATCTAAAAATAAATATATTTTTTTTATATAAAAATTATAATTTTAGTAAACAAACGTAGGTATTCTCTAATAATTCTAATTTATTATTTTTTCTAATGGGGCCACGCCATCACTTCACGGCGCGGCGGCGTTAATGATGTTTTGTGTTTAATTTTATGAGTATCATTCAACGCCATAAACGCATTTGATCTTTTTTTACTTATTGCATATATAGGCAGGAATTCGGTTATTCGGCAGTTTCTAATGTGCAAAGTTGGCGTTCGTTCGATTCGTGATTGTGGTAAACGTATTTTTTCCGGCATTTAGTTATTGAGATGTAAGGTGAGAGGTGAAAATGGCAGAAGAAATAGTTACCCCGGAGGAACTACAATCGTTTTTGGAAACCTGTGGCATCGTTGATGATAATGGGACTCTTTTGGAAAACTATAAGCGTAAGTAGATAGTACGTACTAAAATACATGTCTGGCCATATTCTATTTTTATATATCTGCCTAAATCGGGCAATGGTGACCATTTTTTGTCGTTCGCTTTGTCCCGCACCCAATGTAACCATGCACTGATGCGTGCGTGCCAAAATGTGAATTTTGTCTAATGTTATAGTTTTGATATTTTTTCTTGTTGACATATCAGAGTCTATATATCTTTAAAATGTTTTTTTTTTATAATATGTACTCGCTGAGCTACTGAAAATAAATATATTATGATTTAAAAAAATTTTGTTATTATTTTAAAATCCCCAATAACCAAGAAGAAACTACTCAATACCATTTATTTATTAATAGTAAATAACTTAAATTTTATCGTAGCAAAACAAAATATTAATTATAAATACCCTTTTTTATACTAAACTAAAATCAAATTGATTATTACAATGCACTTATTTTACAACAAAAATATTTTCTTATTACCAATAAGCTGTAGAATGAAATTTTCTTTAACCAGCAAAGTATTAATTTATTATTAACAAATGAAAATTCCACTAAATTATTGTGAATTTCAGTAGAAAAAATATATGTTTTTTATTAATAAACGTACATTTAAATAGAAGATGCATTAATAACTGTTAATAAACATAGAATAATATTTACTTTAGACAACAATATATTAATTTACTATTAATACATATAAATTCCAATGAATTATTGTAAATTTCAGTAAACTAAGTATTTATAATAATTTATAATTTTTATAATAATAAGTATTTATTATAATGAACATACATTTGAATATAATATGCATGAATATTACTATTAATGAAATAATATATTATTAAATAAGGGCTTTATTAAACTATTTTAAACAAGTTTCTTGTTTTTTGCCAGTTAATGTATAATAAGCTATATTTCAATAAGCCATTTAGTAATAGTAACTAATTTTAAGTTAACATAACCAATTCATTCTTTCAGTGGACAAGAGAAGAATTGCAGAAGGCTACTAGGCAAGCTTTTGGACTTATTTAACCAGTTCACCTAATAATTCGTTGTAACTCTGTGCGCAAAAGATGTTTATTGTGTACTCAACAAGGAGGTACTCAATTTGAACATCTTTGATTTTTTTAGAAAACTATATTCGTCACTCAAAAAATACGTTTTTGTTAGTTTTGTTCTTTGTTTATTGTATCGATTTCAGTTGCAATTACAAATACTAATAATTACTATTACTACTAATAATAGAATGTTAATTTACCTTTTCAAAAGTACTTTAATTATGCAGATAAATAATAATATAGAATATTAAACTGTGATAAAAAATAATTAAGCAAATAGGTCAACTCAAAACCAAAGCCCGCTTTGATATAAAGATAAAAACCCTCATATTTCCCTTATTCTTACAAATAGATACCCATAACTTTATATCGTTGGAAAGGGTCAAACGGCAGCATTTTTTTAAGTTCATAGCCAACTACGATTTCCATTTAAAAAATTATATTTTTTATTATTTCTGACAAAAATAACAAGCATAGAAAAAAACTGAGTACGCCACTGGATTGTACTTAAAAAAGGGCCTTAACAACGTTTTTACAGAATTTTATTATTCCGCGAAATAAAAAAGTTATGGGCAATTTTCAAAATGGTAAAAAATTCAAAAAGACCCCGTATCTCTGTTGGCAGTGAAAATATCAACAAGCGGTTTACGCCATTAAACGTATCTTAGAAATCGGGCCCATGACATCTAGGTCGGTTTTGCTCTATCTAGTCAGGAAATATGTTTTCTCTGTTAAAACAGACTAATTTCGACCACCCTGTACAGTTGTAATCTTAAATGTAGACCGTATCTGCCCACTGCCGTTCTTTAAAAGATCAGCCTGGGGGCGGACTTTTGTTTACTTCATCAGCTGTACATACTTAGATATTGGGTTAGATTCCGTTTCATATTTTGTCGGTTGATTTTTGGTATTATTTATTATTGTAGTGCAAAAAACTAATTATTTTGGTGTTTAAGTGACATAAACTACTACCAGATATATGGTCACTCTCGGTTTCGCATAAAAAAATAGAAAAATTGAAAAATTACACGTTGTGTAAGTGATTTAACCTAAAAGTGCCCATACATTTTTTACTCATCGTGATTTTTGTGTGTGTTTTTTAAGACTCTAACAATTCATCAATAAAGCTTAAGTGGAGTGTGTTTTTGGTGCTATGCCTCATCTTTGTTGTGTTCCTGGTGGAAAGGATAGTTATACTAGGCAGCCTAAAGTGTCCGGAAGAGCAAGAAAAGTGGGTACGAGTTATAAATCAAGAGAATTCTATTGAAAATACCTTTAATAAATTTAAAAATAATATTCTCCCTACCATCATTAATGAAAACTGGACAATTATGTTTATTTTATTCATATTGTGGAATCTCCACTCCAAGTGTTGTTGGTTCAGCTTCGATAGATTCAAAATTCAAACACGTAAGTAGGTATTAGGAAAAATAAAGAATATGTGTATTAAAGATCATGAAAAAGATTATTATTTTGAGTTCAAATTTTATAAAGATTTTTTGTAAAGACAAGATGTATTAAAGATCATGAAAAAGATTATTATTTTGAGTTCAAATTTTAAAAAAGATTTTTGTAAAGACAAGACTGATACAGTTTAAAAGAAGAATGTGTTTTTGTTTGATAATATATAATGTATGTATTATTTATAATACCAAATTAATATCAAATATTTAAGTGATGGCTGAATACAATATGAATAAAATAACAATAAAATTGGTATATTTGCATAATACAAAATTAAGTTTTAAGAATAAAGGTGTTACTAAAAATACTAAGAAATTCATATTTATTTGTTTTAATTGGTCTAATGTTATTTACATTTTATGTAAGAATTATACCGTATCATCGAAAAAAATCGGCGTCTAGTTGGCTTGGAAATGAACATCGATGACATGCCCTAAATAACTGTACACATAAAATAATTAACTAGAATTTTACAATCTTGGAAAATTTGATATTCTTGAATCTTGTTTCTAAATATACTAAATTTTTTGATTTTCTTGGGATTTAGGTTCGGGAAAAACGCTGATTAAGTTTTCATTTGGTTTTTCATTATTTTTATTTGGTTTAAAAAAAAAACGGTTCGGCTAACATTATAGCCTTCATCAGTGTTGTGTCATATGAAAAAAATAGTGTCGAATATAATCCAAAAAATTACATATAAAATATTCATACCACGCACATAATGTTTACTGCGTACTGCGTACTCCATAGTCAATGTAGATAATTTTAGTGTTAAGAATAATAATTTTAAAAAATATGTGGTCATGTTTTGATTAGTTTATATTAGTTTATTAATTGCAGTAAATATTATGAGGTGTGAATTATATTGTATATGTAATTTTTTGGATTATATTCGACACTATTTTTCTCATATGACACAACACTGATGAAGGCTATAGTTAGCCGAAACGTTTTTTTAAACCAAATAAAAATAATGAAAACCCAAATGAAAACTTAAATCAGCGTTTTTCCCGAACCTAAAAATCCCAAGAAAATCAAAAATTTTAGAATAATTTTACATATAAAATGCCAGCGATCTTCATTTCATAGCCATCGCTGACGCCTTTTTTAGATAATATTGTATTATTTGTAAATATAATTTTTCGAAGATTGATACTTGCAAGATATACATATAAATTTTGTGAATGCAAATAATAATACATCACTATTATTAGATATTGAATGTTTTTTGTTAAATTAGATCGATTTTCAAACCCCAAAATTTAAAATATATTTACATTTTACCCATTATGTTATGTACCTATACACTATTTGTACATCGTAAAACATTTGCTGCATTTGTATGGTTCATAGTTTATTTGCCAAAGTATTTATTACTATAAATAGGTATATATGTTGTAGTTATTAACTGTATATTATGTATATTTCATGTAAACTATATCATTTTTAAAATACAAACCAAAAATCTGAGGAATAATTATGTTTTCCATGTATTCTACAACATATTTATTAATCCGTTATATCTAACTAGCGTGACGTCATAAATCTCGCCCGTAGGCTGATATTTTAATAGAAGGCACTGATCTGCCCTACCAATCAATCTCGCTTTTACACATTCGACCATCCCTCTCTAACTAATACGGCTAATACGCACATGAAAGTGAGCTTTTTGAAGTAAACAAAAAAAAATGATAGTTACGTGGATTGACAATTTACATCATCTGATTTTTAAACAATTATTATAATACCGCGCATTTCCTTAACGCTATTTTTTTTGAACGAAAACATGGAATGAAAGAAAATGTGTTTGTATAGATTTAGAATATATGGCCGTTTAAATCCTTTTTAAATCGCTTATTACTTTGACATTTCAAGATTATATCTGGTAAAAATGTCCTTAATTTGACCAGCACCGTAAAAAGAAGGAAATAGTTTTTCCAGTAAGTCAGTAGAGCAATAGAAAGAAAGTATCTCGGTAAACTTATCTGAAAATGGACATTTAAGACCGTCCTTTCCTTTCTAAATTCCCATTTTATGGTCGCATAAAACGCGACCAGGTGACTGCACTGCCGTAAGAAACAAAAATAAATCTTTTACTATTTTCAGTTGTGTTTAAGCAGGTAAACCGTAAAAGTCGTATTTTATTATACAATAATTACGATCATTATTTATGTATCTTTGTTTACAGAAGTTTTGACAAATAACTAAATAATATTTATGACATAAAATATCTTCCTGGACTGACATTTTCTTTATTTACACGGCAGAAATCAACTAAACTAAATCCTAAAACTTCAGAGCTTAACTATATTGAGATGACTATTACGCTGTACGATGACTTAACTATTACGCTGTACTGTTCGGGGTTGCTCTCAGAGGTTAGGTAAAGCGGGTGGAAGGGAATGTGGCCGAAGGAAATATATATTATAATTCAGAAGTTTGCCTAAGGCTTAGCCCGATCCTGTCGTGTTAAGCCACACCCAAAATTCCAAACACACGTGCTTTGATTAAGGCTTGATTAAGGTTTGCAGAGCTTCAGGATTTGTCATAAAATAGCGAGCAATTTGTTACAAAACCATATAAATTATATATCACTGTAATCAGAAAACTTCAATCTATTTCTGTATTGTAACGGAATTTTAAATTATGTCTTTATTTTCCAGAAAATTTCGTCCAAACATAAGGAATATTTTGTTAATGTTTGACCTTCAAAATTTTAAAAATAAAGAAGTTTTCTAAAAATGTGCTACAATATGGATATAGCATAATCCTTTATCTTTAATTTTCTTCTTTATTTGTGTAAAAATACCTAGCCAGTTTTACATAAAACGTTAAATTAAATACGAACTGTATCTAGCCAACTAGCATTTATAGTTACAGATACGTGACTGCTACTATCAAAGCCACTACAAAGTGGGCGGTGACCATCGGCGGCTACGTCGTATATTCGTAGCTGCCATAGACTTAAAATAAAATATAGACTACACTATTTACATCTCAACGCGGACAAACAACCTTTTTTGTACACATGTTTACTTCTGGGTACAGTCGACCGAGCCTTCCTCATCCAGCCTATGTTGTCACGTCTTTAATATTATCAATATTTTTTTTCTTGTTATACACATATATTGAGATATTAATACTACAGTTTAATAAAGTAGGTTTTAATATTCCATAGATGTATTAAATAGTCCTTATACTACTAAATTATAAGTCGGATACTGTTTAAAAAGGATAAGTTCTTTACAATATGATAACACCGATTAGAGGCGAGGGAGCCTATTCATTCATTTATTACCTTGTAGTACGCGTGGCAAGTGTGCGGTAAAGCTTTGATGCCGCTATGTCCCCGGCTGTATTAACGCATTTTCTTAGTTTGTAGTCCTTAAGTGTTTATTTTATTGACTTTTTCTGTTCAAGAACTATAAAATATGGTTCGCCAGTGCCAAATTTGCAAGAAATTTGACTTAAATAATCCATTTAAGTCTTGAAACGACTTTCGACCGGTAGACAACTCTCAATTTGCCCATTGGGAGCCAGTGGCGTTGTTGTAGAAAGGCGCTTATTTAGATAATATTTTAGTAAAATGTAAAATCTGAATTTTTTCTCATTACATTATTTACTTACTTACATTGTAACAAAGTCATAATTATAACCCTGTTAATAATTAATAATGATTTTATTAAAAATATGGTTTATTCTAAAATTATCTTGAGCATATAAAATAACATACAAGAATTTTAAATTGATATTACATTATGAAACAATATTTTTTAATATACCGGGTCGTCTCAAAAGTGGCTCACCCCCTATAACTTTTTTATTTTTTCAGATAAAAAAAACAGATTTGTATGTTATAGGTATATGACATAAATTAGGATTTATTGATGTATTCAGTTGTTTTTGGTCTCTTCCTGTTTCACCGAAATGATTACATCTTTTTATTTTTAAAGGCAACCTCGGTATATTGCTACTTTATTCGATAAAAAATGACACTCTGAATAGAATGACATATCATATGTCAACTTTTGACATTGTCGCTGAAAAACAAATCGTATTTTAAATTTCAATCCAGGGTGCCATGGTGTTGTTAAAAACACTAAGTTTTAATCAAGGAGCCTTGGAAAAATAGTTTTGATCGTCTAATAGGTTTCGTGTCTTGTCTAAGTCGGTTAAAATATGTACAAATCGTATTTTTAATCATACATATGTCAATTTTTTCAAATGGAACAAGGGTGACTCATTAGCATATTTGGAAAAAGCATTTTTTTATGAATATATTGATACCACACACTTGGTATTTCGAGTCAAATTGTCGTTATGAACCGCGTGTTTACAATTACAATTAAACCATATGCAAAAATGTCTAAAGTTGACATATGATATGTCATTCTATTCAGAGTGTCAGCTTTCTATCGAATAAAGTAGAAATAGCCACCGAGGTGCCGTTTAAAAATTAAAAGTTATAGTCATTTCCGGTGAAACAGGAAGTGACCAAAAACAATTGAATGCGTCAATCAATCCTAATTTATTTCATATACTAACATACTAAATCTTGTTTTTTTTATTTGAAAATATAAAAAAATTATGGGGATGAGCCACTTTTGAGACGCACCCGGTATAATAAAGACAGTACCGAGTTATAAATGTAGTTTTTATTTTATCCACTTCCTATCACCTTCCTTGCTTTAATGGAACAGATTTATGTTTGCTCTAATTTACATAATAAGACATCACTTAACCAGAAAAAAAATTACAACAATCATATTTTTTTTCTCTCCCTGTTGCCGATTCTATTATATCTGTGGAATAGATCCTGTTTTGATTAATATTAGGGGTTGTAAATGTTTGACTAAAATTAATAATTTATTATTAATTTCAAAAATTACCTAATTTCGATGATAAAATTTCTTCTATAACGTGTATTTTATTATTTTTATCCTTTTTGGACTCTAAATTGTTTTTTCTAAACTTTTATTTAAAAAATCTTAATAAAATATAAAAAAGTTTAAATACGATATATTTTTAATTTAATTATAGCTTCATTAAAATAAAAAAATTACCCGGCTATGATACGGAGAGTTCAGGTGTACTTGAGAAACGAAAGACAGTGTTGTGTTTCTCGGCAGAGTCGTCAGGGAACGACCGTTACGACAGTCTATCGCTCGTGTCGCACTCGTTATAACCTAAAACAATAACACAACAATAACAAGACAGTGTCTGACCGCATGTTCCAGCTATTTATGAATGAGATGCTCAGTCTATATTTTATTTTAAGTCTATGGTAGCTGCTAAGTAACTGCGACCAAAATGGGGAAAGATTTTGAGTAGCCGGGTAGTGTCCTGGGTAGTTTTTGCCACTAAAAGAATTACTATGATGTGTTACTATAAAGTAGCCTACTGGTGAATGCGACTTATCAGTTACGAAGCTGCTTAGTCGCGGATTCGTGGCAGCCAAGTGTTAGCCACCGACATGTGGAACTTTCGTTAAACTGTTGAACTTTATTCGCAGCGACCTCTTCATGCAATTTCACATTTCATAAAAATAAATGTCATGATGGAAAATAATTATAGAAGCCATTATTATTTCTTCGTTATTTGTTATTTACCGTGCGATTTTAACGCCTTTTTAGGTAAATTCCAGAACGCAATCAACTTTACTGAATAAAATAGTGGGTTTATATAACAAAATTTTCCAGCGCCTCTCAAAATATTTCAAATTATTATATTATTTGCA
This sequence comes from Sitophilus oryzae, assembly GCF_002938485.1. NCBI lineage: Eukaryota > Metazoa > Arthropoda > Insecta > Coleoptera > Curculionidae > Sitophilus > Sitophilus oryzae. The sequence goes on along the minus strand of NW_022146198.1, from coordinate 812,150 downwards.
ATAGAAACTCATGTTTATAATTAAAAAATAATAATAATTTGCTTGAAACCGGAGTCAAACTTAGCTTAAAATATTAGTCCACCGTCAGAAATAACAAAATAACTAAGGAAAAAAGCTTTAATCTAGGTATATTTAGCTGAAAAACGCATAGTGTTTGAGCTATTTGGCTGTTCGTCTAAAAATTCATGAAAAAAATATGGCCGTTTAATCCGAAAAATACTTTATAGTTCCATATGCTTCCACAAAATACCGGGAACAATAACGTATTAGGCCAACCCTACCCGTTTGGACCTTTAAAATCTTCGGATTGATAAAGTGACAACTGTAGCTATCCAAAGGCGACTTTATAGAAACAATAACTTTTTTGGGACTACATGGTCAACAATTCTTTGGAACCATAAAGTGATTTTTCCAAGAAAGTTCCCTGCGCCACCAAATTGCCACTTAATTGGAGCGTTGTTACACCGATAGCGGTGGTGGCGACTATACATTCCATTAGTGCTACTATAACGTTCCGCCTTGTCCTTTGAAGTTATTTTTTACTTATTGTGCATTTTCTATTATTAGTGTTTCTATATTATTCAGAGCTACATGAGGTATAGAGTATTTTAACGCCCACTCTTTTAGTTTAGCTCTTGTTTTATATTGTTGTTGGTTCTCAAATTAGTTCTCCACTGAGATTCAGTTTCAGATGAACTAACACTACACTCATCTACAGAAACAGCTTCAAAAATGTCTCAGTCACTACCTGATTTATGATGTTCATCAGTAGGATTATAGAAAGATGTAGTTTTTGTTTCTGATGTTGATGAATCGGCTCGCATCGATTCCTTTTGTTTAATTCTTCGGTAGAAAGTACTAGAATATCAAAATTTCTTTTTATTCGCCTTAGGGATTTTAATAAAGCTTAAAAGCAAGTAAAAAAAAACACTAAAACAGAGCAGCACACGATGCAATCTGAGGCAATTACATTTATTAGGGTATATTAAGTTACGGTTACTATAAAGTAGCCGGTTTTGACCCCCGAGACTTTTTAGTGGCAATGGATGAGCGACGGCTACTTTATAGTGACCTAGGAAGGTAGCATAACCATTTTGCTACTTTCAATACTACTATAAATTAGAAGTAACTAGGTGTCGTGGCCGCGACTACCCCGTAACTTAAATTGTTACTAAAAAGTAACAAAAACTTAATGGAGGCATTATGGTAGCACTTGTTGGTAACCCCTACTTTGAAAAGTTACTATAAAGTTTTTGGTCTTTTATGGTGTCATATTCGAAGATTCGGGTAGTTCCAGCCACTTTTTTAAATTATGGTATTATTATGGTTTTCCACTTTTATGGTAGGTAGGGACTAACCGGTCATTCTCGAAATATACTTCAAAGTGACTATTCCTTATAGAGTAACATTGTAAGTGGCAGAGTGGGCCCAGGAACTGTACTTTAGGGGCAGTGACATTTTAAAAAGGACTGGGAACTATATTTGCTAGTTGGGTATTCTCTTGTTCAAAATACGAGTTTAATATTAATAATTTAATTTTCATGAAAACAAAAATAATGACAAAAAGCCAATTTAATTAATATATACATAGCCCGCTCTCAAGAGATTAATTCCAACATGTATTTGGCAATATTCATAAACATGCCTAAACGTAAACAAACACAAAACGACAACGAGAATACCTTTACAAGGTAGCAAATAAACTTTCAGGCTCAGTTTTGTTTGCTCCCTCGACATGCTCAACCGTAATTTCTTTCTTTTGTCGTTGCCCAGAGCTAATTAATCCTAAGCTAATTAACAACAACGAACAAACAGGGGATCGCCAAAGTTTCATTACGTTTAACAGGTAATTTTGTAAATTGTGAAGTTTAATTATGGACTATCGATTGGTTGATCGGACTAGTTCTATTGGTTTCCTACAGAGTAATCTTTCTGTTTAATTGGAAATGGATGTAGTGGTTGCTGCACAACAATACACTCTTATTCTCTCTATCCCTCTGTGGTTTTCTCTGTATCTCTCTACTGCACTAAAATTGCACCCTTGTTAATATTGTTACGGATTCCGTAGATTCTTATAACACAAATCACAATGAAAGCCTGAACACTTTAACTATGTTATTACACGACAAAAAACAACAGTATACTATTTAAGTACATAAAGTGGCTCACCCCTCTATAACTTTTTTATTTTTTCAGATAAAAAAACGAGATTTGGTATGTTAGTTTATGATATAAATTAGAATTGATTTGCGTATTCTGTTGTTTTTGGTTACTTCCTGTTTCACCAGAAATTATAACAACTTTTGATTTTTAAATGGCAGCCTCGGTATATTTTTACTTTATTCGATAGAAAATGACACTCTGAATAGAATGACATATCATATGTCAACTTTTGACATTTTCGCTTACAAATCTTCAATCTAGAGTGCCATGGCTGTGTTAAAAACACTAAATTTTAATCAAGGAGCCTTGGAAAAATAGATTTGATCTTCTAATGTTTTTCGTGTCTTGTCCTGGCCAGTTAAAAGACATCCAAATCGTATTTTTAATCATATCTCAATTTTTTAAAATGAAACAAGGGTGGCTCATTAGCATATTTGGAAAAAGCATTTTTTTACGAATAATTTGGTGCCACACCATTTCGAGTCAATTTGTTGTTATGAACCGCGTGTTTGAATTCCAAATAAACCATATGCGTAAATGTCAGAAGCTGATATGTCGTTCAGAGGTCATTTTCTATCAAATAAAATAAAAAAATACCGAGAGTGTCATTTAAAAATCAAAAGCTGTCATCATTTCCGGTGAAACAGGAAGTGACCAAAAACAACTGAATACGTCAATCAATCCAAATTTATGTCACATATTAATATAGCAAATTTCGTTTTTTTTATTTGAAAAAATAAAAAGTTATAGGTGGGAGCAACTTTTGAGACGCATCCGGTATATCACAAAAATTAGGAGTAGTAGGATATACAGGGTGTCCCAGAAATAAGTGCAAGTATTTTAACTGGTAGTATAGTTCAACCCCTGAAACACACCTATGAGGTTTTTTTCGCGAAAACAAATTTGTGAAATCGAAATTTTTATGAAAATTTTTTTGAATTTTTTATAGTTTTTTGTTAAAAACATAATTTTTTGATAATATGGCAACATAGGTATTAGATTAAATTTACAAGAAAGAAAATCCAGAAAAGATCCAGTGGTTCTCAAGATTTTAGCAAAGAATCATTTTTTATTTCTGGGACACCCTGTATAAATCTCTTCTCTAGAGACTCGTCATTATCTATCTATAATGTCTCTAGAAGCTCTGTGACAAAACCATAAGAATAAAATTAGATTATTAAATTAACTCTACTCTATATACCTAAAGGTTTAGACTGAAAAGTAGGTACTTTTAATAGTCCTGATTTTTAAATTATACAGGGTGAGTCTTAAACAAGTGCAAACATTTTTTGGGACAGAAACCAGAAACACGTCTACTATAATTTTTTATTCGCGAAAAAAAAAATTACCTATGAAAAGTTTTAACTTTTCAAAAATTTTGGGCTTTTTTTAATCTTTAGTTAAAAAACATAATTTCTTGGTATATGGCATAAATTTAGAAGAACAAAAACCTAGAAAAAAACGCTGTGGTTCTCAAAATTTAGACAAAATTTTTTTTTTATTTTCAAAGTAAAATAACTCGATTATTTTGGACTTATTTGAGCAGTTTTACAGAGTTTTTTTTATATCGAATAACAGATAATAGACAAAAATATAATAATTCAAAAATACCATGATATACCAGGTGTTCTACTTAAATTAACCAAGATGCAACTAATTTTCTTATGAAACGACAACACCGCACCGTAATGCTGAAAATATAGCTTGAATTATTTAGCTCGACGTAGGTGGTAGGCCATTGACAATTATATGGCCGAAGACCGCGGTTCGGATTCAGCGTAAACATAGTAGACCCCTTCCAGATTATCCTTAGCATGAAAAAGAAAACATTGTCTTAAAATACTTTTTTCTATAGCAACTGTTAGGTTAGCTACAAGGGTAGATTAAATGATACTTTAACAGAGAGGATAGGTTAAAAACTTTTGCTCCATTTGCTTCCATTTTTGAAAATTTTTGTATTACTTTTCATAAGTTATTCGGGATTTAAATGGAAGTAGTTTGGATATGGCTTTAATCGCCTCAGCCTGAATATCTGTTGGTAATTCACTTATTTCGTTTTGAGCCATTTCTGGCTCCAATTCAATCAGCAATCGACACGAAAGAGAATTAAAAAATATTGACAACTAAAGAGACTTATTTAGCTTTATTTATTTGTCAAATTAATTCAACGCCAACCCAGCACAATATTTTTTCTTCTCGTAATAAATTCCTTGAAATAATAATTACTGAATATTTTTTAAAACGTAACTCGCTATGGAAAAAAATATTGTTTTATACAGGGCGATAAAATTGCATTCTCGTCTCGCGAAATTAATTCACTCGCGATTTCATCGTAGTGAATTAATCTTTTCGGTCGACGATAAAATACCATTTTATCGTCTTGTATAAAAAATAATTATTACTTTACTGTGCCTATTAAGACATGAATGTCAATGTAATCGCTTGTTTTATAGATTATAGAAAAGCCTTTGACTGCGTTAACCATCAAAAACTTATAGAAGTCCTCAAAACAACCGGAATAGATAGAGAAGAAATTCGATTGATTACAAATCTCTACTGGCAGCAAAACGCAGTGGTTAAAATTGAAGGAACATCGTCAGAAGAAATCACGATTAAACAGGTGTAAGACAGGGCTGTGTGCTGTCACCGCTCTTATTTAATTTATATTCAGAGGCTATCTTCAAAGAAGCTCTAGAAGGAATCGAATGTGGAATTAAGATTAACGGGAAAGTGATCAATAATATCAGGTATGCCGACGATACAGTTGTGCTGGCCGAGAATGAACAAGATTTGCAGAGGCTAATGAATGAATTAGTTCGGCATAGTGAAAACTGCGGTGTCCTCATAAATACCACAAAAACGAAGGTTCTTGCATTCATCAAAACACCTGTGCAGATTCACCTGGATATCAACGGTGACCCAGTAGAGCAAGTGTCTTCATACAAGTATTTGGGGTGTATTGTAAATGATCAATGCGACCCGAAGAAAGAAATTAGAAGCCGCATAGAACAAGCTAGAAAAACATTTATAAATATGAGACAATTTTTCACAAGGTCAGATTTGAGTTTGGAGCTACGGGTACGCATGGTCAGATGCTACATTTTTCAGTTCTATTATAACCTATAATTTGGCAAGACTTTGACAAGCGTCAAAAATGACAAAAATCTAAAGGCGAGTTCATACGCATCGGTGTCCGTTTGTCGTTCATCGTTCCGTCAAACCAATATAAATGAAATACGATCTGTCATTTTTTAAATAAACCCAGAATAAACCAATAAAACTGGTTAAAAACAACGAGACACGACGTATGACGGATTTATATTTAAACCCATCCATAGATAACTTAAAAATTATTAGAAACTTTTTTTAGCAAAATAAATAGATTGGTATGGGACGTCATCTGCTTTTCTTCTGTCATCGTCTGTCGAAATCTTACCTGAGAAAAAAAAACAGAGTATAGATGGTTTGGTTGCTCATCAATCGACATATTTCGTATGGCTGTATCTAGAATGACGTTAGCTATTTGGATCGCCAGCCTTCGAAAGGAGACGGCGTCGTAAGAAGAAGAAGTGCCTATTAATTAATTATCTATAAAATATTATCGAAAGTTTTAAATAATTAACAGCGAAAGACATTTTCTTTGTTTATTAAAAAGTTTTAATAAGTTTTCAGTTCAATCGGCCAACAAAGAAAAGAATTCCCTTTCAGTATGTCAAAAATATCAACCCCTCAAGTTAAAAGTAATTTATAAAGGGATTTTGACGGAAGTGGAAAATTTTCCGTTCGGCTTTATGACGATCGACCAATAACTTTCTACACGACAGGCGCTGTCAGAGAAAAAAACGAAGGGAAAACGCCCCCACCAGAAAATTACTGAAACTAATTACATTTTCCACCTTGATAAGGGCGCGTAGTGGCGTTCTTCTGAAATTGAATCAATTTTTTCTATATAATGCTTATTTCAAGCGTATTTACGCGAAGGGGTGAATGAAGTTTGTATTGATCAGACGATTTGTGTGGACACTGAAGGGTAAATATAAAAAAGTGCGTGGTAGAAATCAGATACTCCGATAAGAAGTTTAATGAACCTTATAGTATTCATTTCTTTATATTTCTTACTATTTTTTTTAATATACAAGGTGATCCGAACTGTAGTCTGGAAACTTCAGCAGCATATTCTGGAGATAAAAAGATATGTACTAAAATGCTTAGTTTAGGAGATATAGGGTGTAGAAGTTTCATTTTTATTTCGATTTTTTCCAAATAATTTCTGAAGTTACGTCAATATTTGGATGAAAATTGGTGTCTGGGAATTTTTTGACATGAGAAATTTGATTTTGATGTCAATATGATTCCTACTTCTAGAGGGCGCCATCTACATATTTTTAACTAGTTTGAAGAGTAATAACTTTTCGTCCATACTTGTATAAAACTCCTGAGTGAAAAAAAAAATACATTTCCGTGATTTTCTACGTAAAAATGTCTCTTGGTAAAAATCGCTACGAGCAACCGTTCTCATGATATTTAAAATGGAAATAGTCAATACAAGTCATTAATGGCAAAAATAAACATGTTGAGAAGATAGTTAATATAGTTATTTGACTGAAATGATAAATTTGATTTTTTTTAATTAATCATAAATTTTCTTCGAAAAAATGATGATAAAACAGTTGGCACAAAAACCTTTCAAATTTATAATTTCAATCTAATAACTATTTAGTCAACATGTTTAATTTATGTCAATGATGACAGATATTGATAATTTCGATTCCAAATATCTCAAGAACCATTACTCGTAGGGATTTTTACAAAGAGACCTTTTTTACGAAAAAGTCGTAAATGTATATTTTTTTACTCGGTAGTTTTATACAGGTACGGACGAAAAGTTATTTCTTCAAGCCAGATAAAAAAATATGTAGGTGGCGCCCTCTAGAAGTAGGAGTCATATTGACATCAAAATCAAATTTTTCATGCCAAAAAACTCCCACACACCAATTTTCATCCAAATATTGACCATATTTCAAAAATTATTTGGAAAAAATTAATCTTCTACACCCTGTATCTCCAAAAGTAAGCATTTTAGGACATACCTAATTTATAGGAACTTTTGCTGCAGAAGTTTCCGGAATACAGTTCGGACCACCCTGTATACAATTCAATATGTTGATACAGTTGCATTTTATAGCAAGTATTTAATCAAAGAATACATAGAAAATTGAAAATACTCTGTATGTTATGGTTTTATGAGATGTCTTGTTTTTTATTATTTAAAATAACTTATTTTATTTATAGTTATAACTGACATCGTACCTAAAATATTTCTATTAATATACAGAGTGATTCTTAAATAAGTGCAAATCTTTTATGCAATTTCCAAAAAAATTATGTTTTGCTTAAATTTTGAGAACCACTGGATCTTCTCTGGGTTTTCTTTCTTGTAGATTTAATCTATTACCTATGTTGCCATATTATCAAGAAATTATGGCTTTTATAAAACTAAAAAAAAATTCAACATTTTCCTTAAAAAAATCCAAATTTTCTAAATTTTTTTTCGTGAAAAAACCTCATAATCGTGATTCTGGGGTCGAAATATACTAGCCCTAAAAATATTTGCATTTGTTTAAGACTCACCCTGTATAAACAAACACACTGAATGAATGAAACAAAACTGAAAATTTTAAGGTCTTGTATTTATGACACTCTACCATTTAAAGTGCTAGAATTCTGTACAAACAAGGGAAATAAAAATAATTTACAAAAAAAAAAGTTTTTTTGTCTCAAAATCTTAAAACCGCCCCACTGTTGAATATACGATAGCCCTCTGCTGCCGGAATATTCCAGAATTTATATAAGTATAAAGGAAAAATATGGCTAGAATATTTTTACCACGAACGCGAAACTGAATATAAGGCCTCTTATCCTAGTTTATGTTTCAAAACCGAATTTATATATAAATTTGGTACCTCGCCTATATACATACATATCATTTTACCAAATACTTTTCGTAAAATATACTTTTTGCCGACCATACCAACAGGTATGGTAGGCTATTAAGATCGGCAAAAAAAAAGTTTTTTTTAATTTCACTCAAAATGAGTTATTTGGATCATAAATGACCTAAATACAAAATATTATAATATTATACTAGTGTCTGTCTGTCTGTCTGTCTGTCCGTCTGTAACACGATAACATAAAAACGGCTAAACCGATTTTAACCAAATTTAGCACAAAGATACTGTGGCATCCGGGGATCTGGCCATTAGTTTTTGGTGGGGGTGGGGGTTTGGTAAGTGGGTATGGGAGGGGGTTAAAAATTTAAAAAAATCGTAACTCCAAAATTACAGTAGCTAGCGAAACGCGGTTTTCAATTTAAGATTAGGAATAATATTTGCAACAAAATTTGTAATAACATCAAAATCAGTCAAAGTCGTAGTTTTTGAGATATTCCGTGTTTCCGTAGTCCGTTTTTTAACATATTTTAGTACGGGCGGCTATACGTGCCTCCCGGCGCTAATTTTTTTCTATTATATGTAGAGATGAGTAATAATAGTATATTTCAAAATATAGGGTTTGCAAGTATAAAGTATGCCCAAAGATAATTCTACTATATAATATTCTTTGGTCTGAGACGGCTGGGAATGAGTCGATGTCAATTTTGTCGAGGTCAAACCCTAGGCGTCATTTTCTTGGCGCGTACTCTGTATTTTTAAATGGCGTTTACTGCCCGTTGGCCTTAATAATAATAATAATGAATTTTTATATCGAGTAAAAATTTTTAAACGGTGTAGTTTAAAAATCGAGAGAAATAATTTCTTGCAAATAGATTTGTGTGTCTGGAAAGATTCCATCCTTTTCTAATATTTCTATAACTAGTGTTAATTTTTAAAAAGTTTTATGTCAATTTTTAGTAAATAACGTCTAGAAATTAACCTCTCTAAAATTAACATCAATTGTCATTCCTCAGCCGTCTTTGACACTGTTTTTTTTTTCGACCATACGGTACAATTTACCTGTGAGTTAAAATGACAGATAAGGACTGTCACTGTCAGCCTCACACACAGGTGTTCGTTGAACAGACTTGAGTTAAATAATTATCTTTTATTTTTGTACCAGTGCCATAACCAATAAGACAGTGCATTACGATAAACAAAAAGAAAATAAAAAATTATTTTGTATATTTTGCGGACGTTTTAGCCAGGTGTGCCGAATATTTTCTACAGTATGTCCCCGGATTTGAGGAAAAATTTTTTTATTATTAACATTTTGAAAAAATGCATTACAGTTGGGCTTTGGCACAGTTCATTTTCATTTTACCTTGGACGCGCGTTTCGCTAACCATCATCAGCAGATGATTAAAGCTGAGTAAAAAATCAAAACGCGTTTCTATAGTAATACAATTTTTCTTCTTTTCATTCATTGATAGAATTTTAATTAACGTCATATTTTTTGCTGTTTTAAATATAACTGCATAACTGAGATTAACCATTTTAGAACAAGCAAATTTTTCTCAAAATGTCAATAATAAAGAGGTTTTCCTCTTGTAAAAACAATCCGGGGACATATTGTATATTTATAATGAAAGTTAGTTTAAAAACGAGAGAAATAAAAAAATAGAATTGACTTACATTTCAGCTTGGGCTTCCTTCTCCTTCTCCTCCTGCACTGTAACAGTGGTGGGGGGAGGAGGCAGATCCTCCATAGGCAAAGTATCCTCCGGTGGGGTGGGGGGAGTTTTATCGAATTCCGCCATCGGAGCTTGGGAGTTTTGTTCCGGCATGGGCGAGACGGAGTTGCTCTCCATTTTCTTGATTGTATTTCCCAGGCTTTTGCCGAATTTGAAGTCAATTAGACTCGAGATAGAGAGGGAAAATTTTGCTGAATATTTTCGCCGAAAATAAGTTTTCCAGCTCTAAGTCAATTGTCGAGTTTTGCACTGTCTTCGTTAAATTCACTGGAACTGAAACCTGAAACGAAATAGGCAACTTTAGTATGTGGCAATAGAATACAAAGTATTTTCTAAACTACCAAATTTAGTTTTTCTTCATAAACTGAATTTTTTGGGAGTTTTTTTGTTAATCGTATTTTATCGATGATTGATTGACAGAATAATAACATAAATCTGGATTGATTGACGTATTCCATTGTTTTCGGTCACTTCCTGTTTCACCGCAAAATTACTACAACTTGATTTTTAAATAACATCCTTGGATTTTTTTACTTTATTTGATAGAAAATGACACTCTGAATTAAATGACATACCATATGTCAACTTTTGATCTTGATTAATAAAAAATCGTACTCATAGACAAACAAATAAAAAGAGACTGACAAATCTCATGGTAAAGAGTGGGACCGCGTTCCCGTAGCGCAACTCAGAATAACAATTTTGAAACCAATTAGCACGACCATGGCAGGACGTACGTCTTTATTGCTATCTTTCTTTATTATGTGTGCTTTATATGAAAAAAAAAGAGATAGGTATAAAACGTATCGTAAGACATTATCGCACATTCTGGCTGGCGGAAAATTTAAATTAGCCATCATTAGTAGTATTCTTTCATTTTGAAACTGAAAATTTTCACTTAACTGATTTATTCCCATACCACGTAAAGGGAACGTGGTGTAGGGAATAAATCAGTTTAAGTGAAAATTTGCAGTTTCTTTCAGAACGAAAGAATATTACTATTATAAGGGAAATTATAAAAAAAAGCAAAAATTGTATTGTTTTACAAGCATATCTATTTATACATAAAAATAAATAAACTTTTTATAATATAATAACAAAAAATAACAGTGTTTATTCCACCCACCTACCAATTTTAAATGCAGAAGAACTGACTGTTGCAGGAAACGATCGGTCAATTTTTTAAAGGGCATTAAAAATCTCATTTTCGAAAAAACTGCCTAATTGCAATAACAAAGTGAATATCCAAGCAAAGAAGACTTTACGAGAATCATGATCCTGAACCATTTTCAAGTCCAGTTTTAATCCTAAAACAAAAGTAAAATAGGTATATTAATAAAGTTTCTGGTTACTATAAACCAGCTATAAACTACTTACCCAAAAATGAAAAAAATTAATTGTATTAATTTGTTATGTTAAGAGAGGTTCCAAATATTTTTGACACTACTACTTCTACTTTTTTCTTAATAAAATGATAAATATAACTACTTACTTTTATTTTACCGGGTGTCTTTAACATATCTATCAGAGAAAGGGAGGGGGCACCAATACATATAGAAAATAGATGATACTGGCTCCTGCAGCAAATAAAATAACAAAGAGTATAATCTAAAATTATAAGTAACAAAATATAAATACCTATATGGAACAAAGAAATTTGTTCCCTATCCATATTCATAAGTCAATAAAATGGAGAGATTAGAAAAAAAGGTAAATCACCAAAAGAAAAATTAACAAACATGAGGAATTGTCATGATGTTGTCATCTTGGTTGTCATGGTGACGAAAACGAAAGGCGATTTTTCTAATTTCTATTTAGAAATTACGTTTTATATGGCTGCTTCTTTCTTTCTTGTTATATTAGAATGAGATAGTGGGCCCAATAGACACAATTCGCAGATCAACATAAATAGAACGAAATTTTGCGTTCTGAGTTGCGCTACGGGAACGTTGTCCCTCTCTTTGCCATTTAATTTGCCAGTCTCTTTTTATTTGTTTGTCTATGATCGTACTGTAAATTTCAATCTAAAGTGCGAATGCTGTGTTATACGTTATACATTAATTTTTAATAAAGAAGCTTTGGAAAAATGGATTTGATCGTCTGGTGTTTTTCGCGTCTTGTCCTGGCTAGCGATTCTGTAAACATATTTCCTGTCTAGTGACTCATCAATCGTATACAAATACCATAGGCTAGACAGGAAATTTCTTGTTACGGAGCTTACAGAATCCCACTGCTGGTCGGTTACAAGATGCCCAAATCGTATATCTAATCATAAATCTCAATTTTTTTCAAATGGAGCTCATTAGCATATTCGGAAAAATCATTTTTACGAATAATTGGGTAACACATACTTGGTAATTCCAGTCAAATTGTCGTTATGAACACAGATTGACATTCAAGATTGGAATTTAAAATACGATTTTTTTAAGCGATAATGGGCCTGATGAATAAAGAGAAGCAATTTCTTTTTCTATAGAACTATCTTTGTTGTTTGTTTACAAATTGTATAAGTCTCTTTCAAGAAATTTAAGTAAAAGCATTTGCTTAACTTTTATTGATAAGACCCAATGTCAAAAGTTGACATATGATTTATCATTCTATTCAGAGTGTCATTTTCTATCAAATAAAGTAAAAAATTGCATCAATCAATCCAGATTTATGTCACATACTAACATACCAAATCTCGTTTTTTTATCTGAAAAAATTAAAAATTTATATGGGTTAACCGGTACTTTTGAGAAACACCCGGTATTTCAAATTTCAATATCTTTATAGTAATGAGTACGGTATTTTTGCACTATTTTTTGTTCAATTTATATTCTATAATGTCTAGTAAGTCACGGATTTACAGTGAACATCAATTGTAATTATTCTTTATTAAGATTATATTATTATTTATTAATGTAGAGTTTCAAATCTAATTTATTTAAAATTTATTTCCTGTATAATTTTTTTCTAATAATTTTTCCGATATTTTAATAGATATTCTGCTCTTCGGGGCAGATACAAATCCAACGAAATATTAAAATCAGATCATTAAAATCGGTCTAGCCCTTCTTTTAAGCTATAAATGTTCTAACTAACCCAATTTTGTTTTATTCATTTAAATTAATTGAGTCAATAAATTCAACTGAATATATCAGAACTAGATCAATATTTAACCTATAAACGGGTAATGCATCAGCGTATAGTGAGTATGGGGCTTAAATCGAATCTATTAAATGCATTCACATGTTATGTGCTTAATACAATTATTGTCAGATCAAATAAATCAGGAAAACCCAGAATATTACAACATGAAAAGAAAATATTAGTTTACACAAATTAAATAAAAGGAATATTATTACACTTTACCTTTAATAATACACCCATTATCAATTATCACAATAACAAAACTTCGAAAACGAACCAAAACAACATCGAGGCGTCTTTACCGGTAGTCTAAAATCGATTATTATCTAACACCTCTCTCCAACTCCGTTTTTCGTCAAATTCCCCTCTCCCTAGTTTGCGTATAAATATTTTAAAAATCAATAATTATTTATGTATATTCGAGTAATAAAACACCAAATCACCACAATACACCAAAACACTTTTCCTATTACACTGGACGCGCGTTTCGCTAACCATGTTAGCATCATCAGCAGATGATTATAACTCAAGTTTTAATCATCTGTTGATGTATTGGCTGATTGCTGGTGTATTGTGGTAAATTAGTGTTTTATTTTGCTGTGTAACACCAGGTTCCAACCCCCAACTGGAATTAATATATTCGAGTATCTCAAAATTTAAAAAAATATATACAGGGTGGTCCGAACTATATTCTGCAGATAAAAATAAGTAGAAAAGTTCGTATAAATGTATGTCCCAAAATGCTTCGTTTCGGAGATACAGGGTGTAGAAGTTTCATTTTTATTTTGATTTTTTCCAAATAATTTCTGAAGTATCGTCACTATTTGGATGAAAATTGGTGTCTGGGAATTTTTTACATGAGAAATTTGATTTTGGCGTCAATGTGACTCCTACTTGTAGAGGGCGCCATCTACATATGTTTTAACTGGTTTGAAGAGTAATAACTTTTCTTCCGTACCTGTATAAAACTACTGAGTAAAAAAATATACATTTACGACGCTTTTTACGTAAAAAAGGTCTCTTGGTAAAAATCGCTACAAGTAATGGTTTTCGAGATATTTGGAATCGAAATTAACAATCTGTCATCATTGACATAAATTAAATATGTTGACAAAATAGTTATTAGACTGAAATCATAAATTTGTAATGTTTTTGTGCCAAAAGTTCAACAGAAACTGTTTTATCATCATTGTTTCGAAGAAAAATTTATGATTAATTAAAAAAAATTCCCAAATTTATCATTTCAGTCAAATATCCATCTAACTCAACATGTTTATTTTTTGTCAATAATGACATGCATTGACTATTTCCATTCGAAATATCTTGAGAACGGTTTCTTGTAGCGATTTTCACCAAGAGACATTTTTTACGTAAAAAAATACGGAAATGTATATTTTTTCACTCAGTAGTTTTATACAGGTACGGACGAAAAGTTATTACTCTTCAAAACAGTTAAAACACATGTAGGTGGCGCCCCCTACAAATAGAGTCATATTGACATCAAAATTAAATTTCTAATGGGAAAACACTCCCAGACACCAATTTTCATCCAAATATTGACATTACTTTAGAAATTATTTGGAAAAAATCGAAATATAAATAACTTCTACACCCTGTATCTCCGAAACGAAGCATTTTAGGACATACATTTATAAGAACTTTTTGACTTATTTTTTTCTGCAGAATATGCTGCTGAAGTTTCCGTAATACAGTTCGGACCACCCTGTATATATTTATTTTTAAAAAAACTCAAAATTTAAGTGAGGATGCAGTCAATAATCACCACATAGGCTAATAAAACTACTTTTTCAAATTTGTCAAGCTTTCGAGAATTTATTTTTAAATAAGCGGGTCTCTCCAACGTGCACATTGAGGAACTGTCCGTTCATGAAATGACATAAATAAACAACTTGTAGGTAACAAAATAATTCAATTATTATTAAATAAGATATGGAACGTATAAAAATAAACAAAGTGGATAACAATAGAATACAGTTAATTATTTTTAAGTGGGAATTAGAAAAAATAAAAAAAGTCGAAGTAAATTTTACTTTCTTCCACAAAACCATTAAATGTATAACAAAATAAGCAATTTTATTTCTGTATGTAACAATAATAGAATACACTTAATTATTACTAAGAAAGAAATAAGACGTAAAAGAGGATGAAGTAAAATTTTAATTAGCACTTTCGTTATACTTCCTTCTCGAGATTTTGTCTTATTTAGTAGAAAGTAAGCGCGGGTAAAGTAGGAAAATAATTGAAATAAATAAAATAAACCTATTCCGGCTTTACGTAATTTATAATCGTTAGCGCCATCTGCTTGCTCCGTTTTAAATCGAGATTAATCTTTCCGAAAAAAAAATAAATAAAAAGCCAAATAAACGTAATAAAAAAGATGTGTGGTTTAAAGAAAAATATAAGATAAACAAGGATGTACCGTTTGATCGAAAAAAAACGGCGTCAAAGACGGCTAAGGAATGACAATCAATGATAATTTTGGCGAGGTCAATTTCAAAAAGCTCAATAAAAATTGACATAAACCTTCAAACCGTCAAAAATTAACACTAATTAATTATAGATGGACAAAACTATAGATATATCTCCAAGTTTTTTTTCAAACGTCACAAAAGTAGGTATTAATTTTTACGACGTTATTGGTAATATAAAAAAGTAATTTTAACGCCTAGGCATTAAGGTATTATAACCATTCTATGTATAAAGTATGGTTATTCTCGTTGAATTTGACACTTTATATCAGTTTAATAATAGGTAAATTTTCTTACTTTTATGCTTAGGGGTAAAAGTGCTTTACTTTTATGCCTAGGCGTCAAAATAACTTTTTTATATTGTTAATCACGTCCCAAAAATTAACGCTTTTGTGACATTTGAAAAAAAAATATTTTATTTGGAACGTTTAAAATTGAAAAATACAAAATTTTCATTTTTAAATGAGTAGATAAGCAAGGGGAATTCGGCCGCAAAATCCCATGCTTTTTCTTATGAAGGTCCATTCTGTCGTTTTTGGTACCCAAGTGGTGGGGGTAATTTTTCTGACGGAAGTAGGCGTGGCCTAGGAATGGGTAAAGGGGCGGGGCGAGCTTCATAAGTAAAAGATAAGATTTTGCCGGCGAATCAAAATTGAAAAGGCGTTACCTGTACAACCAATGAGAAAGCCCAGAACCTAGAGGGAGGAGTTATCTATGACCAATCAGAAAGCAAATAAATCTTACGTCATACGTTGGGTGGGGGGCGTTGGCACCTGGGGTCTAAGCTGTCTCAAAGGTATAGATCACGTAATGAACGACGTTCGTACACAAGTCAAATACCATATACGAGCGCCATTCATCATATGCCATATACCTAACACCTAGTCCTGCGCCCTCAGGAGGCCCCCAACATATAGGTTAATTAAATTAAATTTTTATTAGCGCATCCACCATTTTGTCAAGACTGTTTAGTAATTTAATAAAAATGTTAGCACATTCATCATCATTTTAATAAGACTTAATAATTTATCAAAAATAAAATAATAGCGTAGATTAAAAATATTATTTACTTACACAATAGCTATTCCGTCTACATCAGCTCTGTTTAGGAGGAGGAGGATACGGCGGCAGCAGCGGCGGCGACGGCGCAAGGTAAGTACCTATAGATATTAACAATAAGACCTAATAAGCGCAAAGTAATTAGATGTAATTCAAAAGGAAAAAGTTTAGGTAAACAAAGTTGACTTCGGCAAACATCGGTTGGTATCGTAAGCGCGTTGGGGTGTGGCACTGTCTTTTGTAGCGCGCACGCAAGCCCCACTAATTAATAGTTTATAGGATAGTTTAGCAAAAATAGTAATAAAATATATACGTATAGCTAAATGATTTATTATAAAAACATAACGATTAATTAATTTAAGAGTATTGGGAATCAAAACAAAGATTAAATGTCAAACGCCAACTATGTCAACTAGGTGTGGCTCTAAGCGCAAGCTCCAAAGTAAACCGAAAAAATTCAAAAATATGTACATATTATAATGCAAAACATAACGATTGTGGGGGGTATTGAAATTAATTTAAGAAACCAAAAGACATTTCTTTACTAAAAGATTAAAAGTATTAAGTCAAACGTCAAATGTCAACTAGGTGTGGCGCGCAAGCTCTGAAATAAACAGAAAAATTTTTAAAATCTAATGCAAAACATAACGATTAATTTTAAGAGTATTACACCAAAAGACATTTCTTTACTAAAAGATTAAACGTCATCTGTCAAACATTGACGCTAAAATTACTAGGTGTGGCGCGCAAGCTCCAAAATAAATAGAAAAAAATTAAAAATCTAATGCAAAACATAGCGATTAATTAATTTAAGAGCATTAAACAAAAAGGCATTGTTAAAAACAGAGATTAAACGTCATCTGTCAAACATTGACGTCAAAATCGACGCTAGGTGTGGCTCTAGGCGCAAGCTCCGAAATAAACAGAAAAATTTTAAAAAAATATGTACAAGTACTTAACGCTATAAGAATAAAATTTAGAGATGAGACTAAAAAGCAAACAATTCTGAGAATCTAACAATAAAAATAATTAATTTAAAAGTATTAAATCAAACGTCAACTATGTCAACTAGGTGTGGCTCTAAGCGCAAGCTCCAACAGAAATTTTTTTAAAAATATATACAAGGACAATAGCCCATCGTTTAACTTCGGTAAACATCGCTGCAGTCAAACGTCAAAATCAGCGCGCCAAAAAAAACTAGGTGTGACGCGCAAGCTCCGAAATAAACAGAAAAATTACAGCAAGTACTTAACGCTATAAGAATAAAATTTAGAGATGAGACTAAAAAGCAAACAATTCCGAGAATCTAACAATAAAAATAATTTAAAAAAGTATTAAGTCAAACGTCAACTAGGTGTGGCTCTAAGCGCAAGCTCCAACAGAAATTTTTTTAAAATATATACAAGGACAATAATAGCGGTAAACATCGCGGTCAAACGTCAAAATCAGCGCGCCAAAAATCACTAGACGGCGGTAGAAATAAACAGAAAAACCCTTTGTAATGTAAAAAACTTTAATATTTATCGAAACGAAAATAAATTTAAGAGTATTAAATCAAAAAACAAAGCGTATTACTAAAAATACGTACTTACGAGGTTTATATGTATTATTATCCAGCCACTCAACACATGCACTTACACCCTTTTTTTCTTCTTCAATAGCCCTTTTCACTAAACGCACTGAAAATACACAGTAATTTTCTTGATGCAGTACCATGAAAAGTTAGAAACAAACAGATGATTTTGTAGCTAAAAATATAATGTGAAGGCCGAATGACAGACAGGAAACTGATAACACCAGTACTTGGAATATACGAGGTGTGTAGAATAAGGTTAATATACGAGGTGTGTAGCTAATTTAGTTGGTTGCTTTCGTAATAATAATTTTACTACAAAAACAATCTTAAGCCCCAACGCCGCGTCAAGGCATAGCTACATTGCTGGGGGGCTATCACCTGTCAAACGTCAAACGTCAAACCTGTCATCTGTCAAACGTTAAACCTGTCACCTGTCAAACGTTAAACCTGTCAAACGTCAAACCTGTCTTACGTCATTTTTTTATATTTTTTAGTGTATTTTATTTAGAGTATTTTATTCAATATATTTTAGCTTACTATATTTTTATATTGTATACAAATTTAGACGTTTTATACTATGTCTACTGTTTGATTTAAGCTTTTCAATAGCTGCATTCAAATTTAGTAATTTTTTCCTAACATAAATAATTAGTTTTATTATATATATTTATTTTACACATGTATTTAACAGTAATACTGAAAAACATTTTTCAATCTTTTTTGTATTGTACAAGACTGATTATATAAAAAAATGATTTAGAGTATTCTAAATAAAACAATTTTTTCATTTCACTGTGTATTTATGTTCCACATTTCTCTCATCTAGTAAATTATAAAAAATAGGTAAATTAGACTTAAACAAAAATATACATTCATCTTCCCAATCAATATAAGTTTTCCATTTCCTATCTTGAATTATCAGCACTTTCACTTCTTCTTCAAAAGCATAAGTTATGTTTAAATGCCCATCAATTTCTATAGATTTATCACACCAACCACTATTAACGTTTTCATCAACAAAGTCCAGAAACGTTGAAAAACCTTCATATGACATTTGAATCTTCTTCTTCTCCTTGTTTGTACTTTGGAAAATAATTTGCTTTTCTGCCAGGTTCTCGGAAATGTTTAATGCTACATTAATTATTGGTTCTAATACACTTGATTTATCCATAACGATTTGATGATGAGAGCGATGTGAACAAGACAATGGTTTACAATAGAATGAGCTAATAAGTAAAAAATACTAGATATTAATAGATTTAAATTTATTGAGTTAAAAGGTTTATAATATAATCATATAATATATGAGCATTATTTACAGTACAAGAACATATTTCTAGTTAATGATAATTACAAATATTACTGTATGATTGTTCTAATTTCGGCACAGGTCCAGAAGTAAATTCCAAGTTCACTATACAGGGTGGACCAAGATTCATTTCGTTGTATGTGCGCAGCAGAAATTCCTTTTTAATAGATCCTTTAACGAAAACCATATCGACACCTTCCAATTCCTCCTGTATTATGTTATACATCGCTTTATAGGGTAAATACCCTGAATTATAAGGGATTCCATGAACATTGTGAAATATATAATTTATCGTCTTCTTATGGTGTATCGGCAGATCGTGGTAACAAATCTTCGGTTTAAATGTATAGGTTTTCATTTCTTTTCCATCGTATATGGATAATTCCTTAACCTCAAATTCAGGTATGGAAAATCCTTGTACGTCTATAACAACGAACTTCATCGTATCAATGTCTTGCAACAACTGACGCCTTTCTCTACCGACTCTACACTACACTAGGAGAAGTTTCGAGAGTATTAACACTTGTTTTTGAAAACTATATGCTTTTATGAAAAAATCCATTCCTTTTATAGCCAAAAATCCCCACAATTTTTCCCTTACAACCAATCAGCAAGCGCTAACCACCTCTCAGTTTGCGTCAAAAACAATAACGCTCGATGTGCGCATATTTTCCTCTTAGAGTTAAACCAATCAGAGCGCTCCAATGAATTTACAATAAACAGACAAACGTATTGCAAAAACATTGTAGTTTTGTGTGTCTATCTGGTAAGTCAACCTTTTTTACATAAAAATTAAATTCGCAAAGGTTCTTTTAGGGTTTTAAACCGATTTATATGGGTAATTTTGTTTTTCTACTAAATAAAAAACGAGAAATAATTTTAATTATATTTATTTAGGAAACATAATATATAATTATATAAAATAGACTTATACAATATTTTGAGTTATAATTTTATTTAACAATACTTTTAGTTTCTCTAATATACTAATATTCGGACAAGATATTCCAAAGAAATCCAAGCTAAGTTTACCGGTTACTTTTAAACTATTGGAAAATTCATCATAACCATAATAATGCCCATTATAAAGGAAATAAATTATGCCATCGGTGTACCGAAATACAGAGTCTATTTTACTAGGCACTCCTGTAAATTGCTCAGTTATGAGAGCGGTGCTTTTAGGTAAAAACCGACAATCATCAATTTCGCTAAACATATTATTATCGAAAAACCAGTACGTTTTACCACGGTACGAATTGACGACCCCTCGTATGGCTGGATAATTCTGCATAAGAACATTATAATGCTCGCGTTTAAGCAACCTAAACGAGGCGTATTCGAAAATATAAACCATACTTTCACTGAATAATACAATTTCGTTATCTGGTTTTTGATAAATACCCGATATTTTTTCAAAAGGTGTATGTAAAAATGTTAACCAATCAGTTATTACAAGCGGTGTATCTTGAATTTCCCTAGTGTTTAAATTTAACATCCACACGTACTTTTTATAAAACAAGTAAAGTTTATTATTCACAATTAGAAACGAGGTATTTGACATCTTAGAATTTAAATCACATAATTTGGGAACTTTTAAATTGATTCCTTGCGTGTTCGGCGTTGGGATAGTCGTCGTTGTCTTCGTGGTTGTCGTAGGCATCGTTTTTGTTGTCTTCATGGTTCTCACCGTGGTTCTAGCCGTTGTCACTACCGGTTTGGAACCGTATAACTCTTGAATTGCCAATATATCATCTTGCGATAGTTTCGTTGTGTTTTCAAACACCAAAGACGGGTACATTATAGATTCGTAGTTTGCAGAATGCGCTATACCAAGGACGTGACCTATTTCATGTGTTAAAACTCTCAACAGACTTGTAGCGCCTTCCGGGACCGGTTCCTCATCCAAATACCAACTTAAACTTTTTTGTATGTGAACTTCCTCGGTCGTGGACATTAAATCGGGGAAATAGGCATGCCCCAGTATCATTCCTCCTGTTGGAAATGGGCACCAATCCCTATTATTAATTCTTCGGAACGTATGGTTTGCTTCCGTAAATGAAATCACTATATTTACAGAAATATTTTTTTTCGAGTACGGGTTAACATACTCAAACTGCAAATTGCTATTGGCAGACCACATTTCGAAAGCCTGTCTCGTTATTCCTACATATTTTTGTCTATGTGGAAGATATGCGGTTGATGGAGGGTAAACTGTCCACTTTAGAATATTAGTATTCCATTTTCCTTGTTTGCTATTGTGAAGGGTATAGTAATTATCAGAAGTTCCACACCAATACCTCTGTATAAAAGAAACGGTTTGGGGGTTCAATGTTCCATCCTCTGGTAGATTATATATAGCCTGAAACTCGCTTAAACCATCAGCCAATGATTCTAGGTTCTGGACGTCTGCTGATTCATTATTATGAAAATACCCGTGAAATCGTAAGAAAGTCTGGGCTTCTTCTTGTGTTAGCTCACCACCACTTGCGGGGTGGGTAAGCACCACTGTCACTATCGCTAAAATAACGTACATGTTGTTCAGACAAGATTAGACTGTCAACTGAATGTAAGTAGTTTGTTAACCACCATATATATGTTTAGGGTCTATATACCACTTCTAAACGTTCAAGTTCCCTTAAAATCTTGAAAATATCCTCTTTTTTTCCCTGGGTCTGATCCAGTACATACAGCCTATCAACCAGTTCATTAATGTCATCATATTCCAGAGGAGGAGAACTATTGTTTAAGACTTGTTCGTTTATATCCTGGCTTCCTTGTTGTTGTTTTAAGTTTGTGCTCTTCCTTGCCGGTGGAAATAGTTTAGAAATAATATTTACATATTTCCAGCTCTTGCTTGAATTAATGTGTTTATCCCGATTAAACTGACGCCTATGTGCGTTTGTCAATAACAGTATAAACTTATAATTCTCTAAATCTATTTCGGAGTATTCAGTAGGATGTGATTGAGTAAGAAGATTCAATAATCCGCTCGTCAATTCAAATTGTTCATCTTTAATCGCTAGATACCCATCATCATATTGAACTTTAACTGGTTCGTTACCAATAAGCAGACGTTTGTTCACTCTCCTAATACCAAATACATTTCGGTGTGGTATATCCAAGAGTTTTAACCTATAGCGTTGTCGTTCCATGACCGATAACGTACTAATGATACCTTTCATAAGAATATGTAGTATTTATACCCAACACTACAGTAAAGCAACAGGAACACTACAGTAAAGCAACAGGAACACTACAGTAAAGCAACAGGAACACTACAGTAAAGCAACAGGATCATGACAATAAAGCAACACAGATCTGATTGGAACAGATCTGATTGGAACGGCCCGTTTACCTGATTGACCCGATTGAACGGACCCCTAACGTTGACTTAGGTACATATTTTAAAAATCCACTAGTATAAGCTCCTTTACCGATAGTTTAAAAAATTAATTACTATATGCTACTGGGTAATTTAACAGAAAATATAGTGTGGAAAAATTAATAATTACATAAAAATATTTTTTGAATATATACCATGTGTGAAAAAAGTATATATGGTGTAAAAGCAATACGTGATGAAATCACCGCTCGGTTTTAGCTATAAATATTTAAGTAAAATTAAACTTTGTGCATAGGTCTTATCTACATCCGCAGGATGCCGGATGTAGATAATTATATCAGAAATTTTTGAAAGGGAATGATGCTTCTACCCACTAATGAATAGTTAGCCGGATGTAGATAATTATATCAGAAATTTTTGAAAGGGAATGATGCTTCTACCCACTAATGAATAGTTATCTACATCCTCCGGATGCCGGATGTAGATAATTATATCAGAAATTTTTAAAAGGAAATGATGATTCTACCCACTAATGAATAGTTTGTGGGATGTTGTGGTTTTTGAAAGGATATGACGTACTTTGAACTTGTATATGTTTTTTTCTTTTCAGGTACCTAGCGAGATATCCCGATTGTGCATCCTTTCTGAACCTGCCCTATAAAAGGTTATAAATAAAACGTTGTCGATTGAAAAGAAGTGTTAGTTTTGATTTGGCTCTTGAAGAGTTAAGACGTGTTTAAAGTGTGTCTCTCTCTTTTTTTAGTGTGATGTCTTTTGTCGTTGACCTTATTAAGCATATCGCTGCCTTACTTGGATTTTTTCGGGAGAAAGGTAACGATGAACTTCTTCGGGAAGGACTTTGTGCGTGTACAAGAGCTACTAGGCATATTAACAAAGCGTTAAAAAAAGCATCGACTGTTGCCGAAAAGCAACAATTACAAGCGGCTCTCATTAATGTAAAAACTTTAAGGCAACAATTTAAATTAAGACAAAAGAAAGGGGCGGGTCTCAATAAAAAGAAAGCGACTGCCTGTTCTCGCGTCAAATGGGAAGATTTGCACTCTGCTTTCGATTCTCGCGTTCGAACGGGCGTTATTATCAACCTTCATCATACGGATCCGAAACTGTTTTTGAATGACTGTAAGGCCTTGTTCAAAAGACGAATTCAGAATATGCTGAAAAAGGTTGATGCCTTGAAGATTAATGGTGTGTTTTCTGGAGAGTTTACTATGAATAAAGCAGATCAGGTAAAGAGTGAGTTAAAATATTTAAATACTAAAAACGGAATAATTTATAAAGATACTAATTTGGAAAATTGGTTCGTAAATAATATTCAAGATATTTTGTTAGTCGAATTGGAAGAATTTCAGGAAAAAGATAGCGGTTGGGCGTTATCAGAAATTAAAAATTTAACTGTGAATATAAATAAATATAATCCTTTAAGAGCAGGTACCTTTATCGATCTTCCCACACAAATTAAAAGAAAAGAGGCTTGTGTAAATGTACAAAATTCCGATGATATGTGTTTTGCGTGGGCCGTACTATCATATCTGTATCCTGCACCATCAAAAATTGCTGATAGAACTTCTTCTTACCCAGATCCTCAAAAAGTACTTAATTTAAAAGGCATTCAATTTCCTATGACTCTTAAACAAATTCCCCGATTTGAAAAACAAAATAATTTATCGATTAATGTATACAGGTTGGAACAATTAAATAAATCTTTCAACGTTATTCCTACTCATCTAACTAAAAATAAACTAGAACGGCATATCAATCTCCTTATGATACAAGACAATTATTTCAGTTCGGATAACGAGGAGCAAATATTTACTCCTGTTAAATTTCATTATGTATGGATCAAAAATTTATCGCGTTTAGTTTCAAGCCAGATAAACAAGAAACATGGAAAAAAAATTATATGTGACAGGTGTCTTCACTATTTCTATGATGAAGACAAATTAAATTTACATTTAAAAGACTGTATAAACCATAATAGTGGCCCTCTTCCAAAACTTCCACAAAACGATAAAAAGTGGATTGAATTTAAAGATTTTTCATTTAAAACTAAAGTTCCTTTCACAATTTATGCCGACTCTGAATGCCTTTTAATACCCACCGAAGATAACAAAACTAAAAACACTCAAAAATATCAATCACATATACCGTTTAGCGTAGGATACTATGTTAAATGTGATTACGATGATTCGCTCTCGTTTTATAAATCGTACACAGGACCGGACTGTATTGAATGGTTTGTTAAAGAACTGTTTGATTTCGCCGAAAATGTGGAAACGGTTTTCCTTTGCGATTTGCCTATGGATCCCTTAACACAACAACAAACGCGAGCTTTTTTAAATTCTAAATTATGTCATATATGTGAATCTCCTTTTAATACCGATGATAAAAAAGTTAGAGATCACTGCCATCTAACGGGGAGATATCGAGGTGCGGCCCATGAAAAATGCAATTTAAATTTTCAAGATAAACATATAGTCCCCGTTTTATTTCACAACTTTAGTTCGTACGACGGACATCTGCTGATTAAGGCCCTGGCAGAAGTAGAAGGATCTATTGATGTATTGCCCGTCAATAAAGAAAAATATATATCAGTAACTAAACATGTGCCCGGAAATTTTGTTCAATTTAGGTTTCTAGATAGTTTTAGATTCATGGCATCAAGCCTGGATACTTTAGCTTCTAATCTATCGGAATATCCAATTCTAAAGTCGGAATTTCCACACTTAAACGAAGAACATTTCAATTTGCTTACTCGAAAAGGTATTTTCCCATATGATTTCATGGATGATTGGAATAAACTGAATGAAACTCAACTACCTCCTAAACCCGCCTTTTACAATAAATTAAATGATTCATATATCAATGATAAAGATTATGCGCATGCTAAAACAGTTTGGAATATTTTTAATTGTCAAAATATGCGTGATTATTCAGAACTGTATATGAAAGTAGATATTCTTTTACTGGCTGATATCTTTGAGCAGTTTAGAACTACGTCCCATAAAACTTATTGTTTGGATCCAGCTCACACTTATACTCTTCCCGGATACGCTTGGCAATGTATGTTATTTCAAATGAGGAAATCTGATATTAAAAAACTTGAACTCCTTACAGATTTGGATATGGTACTCTTCATTGAAAAGGGAATTCGGGGCGGTCTGAGTCAATGCTCGAAAAGGTACGCTGAAGCGAACAATAAGTACATTCCATCGTACGACTCCTCTAAAGACGAAACCTATCTTATGTATTTCGATATTAATAATCAATACGGGTGGGCCATGTCACAATACCTTCCATATGGCGGTTTTAAATGGCTTAACGAAAATGAAATTTCAAATTTAAATATTCAGAATATTAGCAATGAGTCAAATAAGGGATATATATTAGAAGTCGACCTGTATATTCCATCCGAGGTGCATGATTTCTTTTCTGATCTACCCCCTTGTCCTGAACATGATATACCTAAAGGGTCTAAAAATTCTAAATTATTAGCCACGTTATATGATAAAAAAGAATATGTTGTTCACTATAAAAATTTACAACAAGCTTTAGCTTTAGGCGTTAGAGTAAGAAAAATTCATCGTGTTTTAGAATTTAATCAGTCTCCCTGGTTAAAATCGTATATTGATTTAAACACACGGCTCAGGCAAGCTTCAAAAAATGATTTTGAAAAGAATTTGTTTAAATTGATGAACAACGCGGTTTTCGGTAAAACCATGGAAAATATCCGGAAGCATTCTTCTGTTAAACTTATAACAATGTGGGAAGGTCGATACGGGGCGGAATCGTTAATTTCAAGACCTGAATTTAAAAGCAGCACCATAATTAATGAAAACCTTATAATAATTGAATTATCTAAATCTGAAATATATTTTAATAAACCAATTTATGTGGGAATGTGTATTTTGGATTTGGCGAAAACCACAATTTACGATTTCCATTATAATTATATGAAAAAAACTTTTTCCGATTGTACCGTTCTGTATACTGATACCGATTCGCTGATTTATGAAATTAAAAATCAAGACGTCTATGACGTAATGAAACGAGATTGTTCGCTGTACTTTGACACCAGCGACTACTCTCCAGATAATATTTATAGTATTCCTCTAGTAAATAAAAAAATTCTCGGTATGATGAAGGATGAAAATAACGGACGTATTATGACTCATTTTGTTGGCCTTCGATCTAAAATGTATGCAACAAAATTATATTATACACCTATGGAGCTAGAACAGAAAGAAATCGCATTTGAAAAAAAGGGGGAAGAACAACAAGAAATTGAAAATTATCTGAAAAACATTGGTTTAACAAAAAAGATTAAGGGGGTTAAAAAATCTGTTATTAAAAATTGTATTACATTTGATGATTACGTTGATTGTTTGAAGAGTTGTAATGAAAAAATAATTTCACAGACGTTAATACGATCTAGTAAGCATAATATTTATACCATAAAGCAGTCGAAAATTGGGTTAAGTCCCCATGACGATAAGAGACATCTAATTAAGGGCTCTGTTCAGACTTTACCGCATGGGCATTGCTCCATAATGGATACTTAGTTTATTATATATGTATGTTTGTATGTATGAATGAGTACGTGTGCATGTGTATAATTAAAAACAAATTATTATTAGTTAAAAAATATAAAAAAATTATATGAAAAAAAAATAAATGGTAATAACAATAAAAAAAAATAAAAAAATAACAAAAAAATAAAATAAAAAAATAAAAAAAGAAAATAATAAATATTTTAGGTGAATTAAACTTTAGATTTGTGTTGGTATAGTTGCCTATATACAAATTTTAGGTAAAATAATGAACCACCTAGATTTTATTGGCGAATTAAAGAGCCGTCTGGATTAATTTTTAGATCTGTGCTCGTGCTGCCTACTCCTAGTAATTTGTTTGGAGTGAATGAGTGTGTGAATGTGTCCCCAGCAATGTAGCTATGCCTTGACGCGGCGTTGGGGCTTAAGATTGTTTTTGTAGTAAAATTATTATTACGAAAGCAACCAACTAAATTAGCTACACACCTCGTATATTAATCTTATTCTACACACCTCGTATATTCCAAGTACTGGTGTTATCAGTTGTTTCCTGTTGGCCTTCACATTATATTTTTAGCTACAAAATCATCTGTTTGTTTCTAACTTTTCATGGTACTGCATCAAGAAAATTACTGTGTATTTTCAGTGCGTTTAGTGAAAAAAGGACTATTGCATCAGTGCATGTGTTGAGTGGCTGGATAATAATACATATAAACCTCGTAAGTACGTATTTTTAGTAATACGCTTTGTTTTTTGATTTAATACTCTTAAATTTATTTTCGTTTCGATAAATATTAAAGTTTTTTACATTACAAAGGGTTTTTCTGTTTATTTCTACCGCCGTCTAGTGATTTTTGGCGCGCTGATTTTGACGTTTGACCGCGATGTTTACCGCTATTATTGTCCTTGTATATATTTTAAAAAAATTTCTGTTGGAGCTTGCGCTTAGAGCCACACCTAGTTGACGTTTGACTTAATACTTTTTTAAATTATTTTTATTGTTAGATTCTCGGAATTGTTTGCTTTTTAGTCTCATCTCTAAATTTTATTCTTATAGCGTTAAGTACTTGCTGTAATTTTTCTGTTTATTTCGGAGCTTGCGCGTCACACCTAGTTTTTTTTGGCGCGCTGATTTTGACGTTTGACTGCAGCGATGTTTACCGAAGTTAAACGATGGGCTATTGTCCTTGTATATATTTTTAAAAAAATTTCTGTTGGAGCTTGCGCTTAGAGCCACACCTAGTTGACGTTTGACTTAATACTTTTTTAAATTATTTTTATTGTTAGATTCTCAGAATTGTTTGCTTTTTAGTCTCATCTCTAAATTTTATTCTTATAGCGTTAAGTACTTGCTGTAATTTTTCTGTTTATTTCGGGGCTTGCGCCTAGAGCCACACCTAGCGTCGATTTTGACGTCAATGTTTGACAGATGACGTTTAATCTCTGTTTTTAACAATGCCTTTTTGTTTAATGCTCTTAAATTAATTAATCGCTATGTTTTGCATTAGATTTTTAATTTTTTTCTATTTATTTTGGAGCTTGCGCGCCACACCTAGTAATTTTAGCGTCAATGTTTGACAGATGACGTTTAATCTTTTAGTAAAGAAATGTCTTTTGGTGTAATACTCTTAAAATTAATCGTTATGTTTTGCATTAGATTTTAAAAATTTTTCTGTTTATTTCAGAGCTTGCGCGCCACACCTAGTTGACATTTGACGTTTGACTTAATACTTTTAATCTTTTAGTAAAGAAATGTCTTTTGGTTTCTTAAATTAATTTCAATACCCCCACAATCGTTATGTTTTGCATTATAATATGTACATATTTTTGAATTTTTTCGGTTTACTTTGGAGCTTGCGCTTAGAGCCACACCTAGTTGACATAGTTGGCGTTTGACATTTAATCTTTGTTTTGATTCCCAATACTCTGTCGTTATGTTTTTATAATAAATCATTTAGCTATACGTATATATTTTATTACTATTTTTGCTAAACTATCCTATAAACTATTAATTAGTGGGGCTTGCGTGCGCGCTACAAAAGACAGTGCCACACCCCAACGCGCTTACGATACCAACCGATGTTTGCCGAAGTCAACTTTGTTTACCTAAACTTTTTCCTTTTGAATTACATCTAATTACTTTGCGCTTATTAGGGTCTTATTGTTAATATCTATAGGTACTTACCTTGCGCCGTCGCCGCCGCTGCTGCCGCCGTATCCTCCTCCTCCTAAACAGAGCTGATGTAGACGGAATAGCTATTGTGTAAGTAAATAATATTTTTAATCTACGCTATTATTTTATTTTTGATAAATTATTAAGTCTTATTAAAATGATGATGAATGTGCTAACATTTTTTATTAAATTACTAAACAGTCTTGACAAAATGGTGGATGCGCTAATAAAAATTTAATTTAATTAACCTATATGTTGGGGGCCTCCTGAGGGCGCAGGACTAGGTGTTAGGTATATGGCATATGATGAATGGCGCTCGTATATGGTATTTGACTTGTGTACGAACGAAATTAACACTAATTAATTATAGATGGACAAAACTATAGGTATATCTCCAAGTTTTTTTTCAAACGTCACAAAAGTAGGTATTAATTTTTACGACGTTATTGGTAATATAAAAAAGTAATTTTAACGCCTAGGCATTAAGGTATTATAACCATTCTATGTATAAAGTATGGTTATTCTCGTTGAATTTGACACTTTATGTCAGTTTAATAATAGGTAAATTTTCTTACTTTTATGCTTAGGGGTAAAAGTGCTTTATGCCTATGCGTCAAAATAACTTTTTTATATTGTTAATCACGTCCCAAAAATTAACGCTTTTGTGACATTTGAAAAAAAAAATATTTTATTTGGAACGTTTAAAATTGAAAAATACAAAATTTTCATTTTTAAATGTTCTAAATAATACCGGGTGCGTCTCAAAAATGGTATAACTTTTTTATTTTTTCAGATAAAAAAACGAGATTTGGTATGTTAGTATATGACATAAATTAGGACTGATTGACGTATTGAATTGTTTTTGGTCACTTCCTGTTTCACCGGAAATGACTTCAACTTTTGGTTTTTAAATGGCACCCTCGGTATTTTTTTGCTTTATTCGATAGAAAATGACAATTTGAATAGAATGACACATCATATGCCAACTTTTGACATTCTCGCTTAATAAAAAATCGTATTTTAAAATTCAATCTAGAGTGCCATGGCTATGTTAAAAACACTAATCCTTAATCAAGGAGCCTTGGAAAAATAGATTTGATCGTCTAATGCTTTTAGTGTCTAGTTCTGGCCAGTTAGAAAATGCTCAAATCGTATTTTTAATCATATCTCAATTTTTTTCAAATGGAATGAGGGTGGTTTATTAGCATATTTGGAAAAAGCATTTTTTTGCGAATAATTTGATACCACACACTTGGTATTTCGAGTCAAATTTTCGTAACGAACCGTTAGTTATAATTTCAGATAAACCATATGCAAAAATGTCAAAAGTTGACATATGATATGTCAGTGTATTCAGAGTGTTATTATCTATCGAATAAAGTAAAAAAATACCGAGGGTCCATTTAAAAATCAAAAATTGTAGTCATTTCCTGTGAAACAGGAAGTGACCGAAAACAATTGAATACGTCAATCAATCCCAATTTATGTCATATACTAACATACCAAATCTCGTTTATTATTTAACTGAAAAAATTAAAAAGTTATAGGGGTGAGCCACTTTTGAGACGCACCCGTTATAATTTTTTTTTGGCAAAAACTCATAGACGCGTTCCTGAAGTTGAAATATACCACCCCTAAAATACGTGCGCTTATTTAAGACTCATCCTGTATATAACTAATATCTAGTTTAATTCTATAACTTTATTTTCGTAAATCTTACTTTTATCCCTTTCTATAAACCGAACACTAAAAACTAAAATCTCTATACACTTAGTAGTATATTTCCCAAATATTAAACCAAAACAAAACAAACACTAACAAATTAATAACTCCAACGCGCGCGTGGGCTTCAAAACTTCGAAAAAATCGCAAGTACTCCTCGACTGAGTACGACCGATGGTGACATTTCACCGAAACGTCGCGCCGAATAGCGGTACAACCACTGGACACTGGACTGGAGCACCGATGGTAAAAAAAGTAAAAGTCAGCCTCTTGTTTTGGTCGGAAGATGGTCAGGTAATTAGGGGCCTTCGCCCATAATAATGAGTGCGCCAAACCGTGACACCCATAGGGGTTATACGGTACATGCGTATGTCTGATGAGTTTAAAAAAATATGCAGTGGTCTAGACGTTGAATGAAAACAGGAATATTACAATTAAACGTCTTCTTAAAAATGTTTTCTTTAATATAATGATAATTTAGGTTGGTAAGTATAATTAGTCAAAAGTCATCTTCTTCTTCTTAAAGTGCCTATCCTCTTTGGATGTTGGCTATCACATTGATCCATATTACTTTGTTCACTGCCGTTCTGAACAAAGCTGTTGACGTCAATCCGGTCCATGTTCGTATATCTCTCAGCCACGATATTCGTCTGCGTCCCGCTGATCTTCTGCCTTCTATTTTCCCCTGCAGTATGAGTTGGAGTAGGCGGTATTTCTCGTTCTGCATGATGTGTCCGAAGTATTCTAGTTTTCTTCGTTTGACATTTACCAGAAACTCCAACTCCTTGTTGATGCGATGTAGTACAGTCTCATTTGACACGCGATGCACCCACGAAATCCTAAGCATGCGCCGATAGCACCACATCTCAAATGCCTCCACACGCTTGCATGATGCGTCGGTAAGGGTCCACGCCTCTGCTCCATATAGAAGGGTTGAGAGCACGTAGCATCTCAGGATTCTGATTCTAGTGCGGACGTTGAGGGACAGGTTGCATAGTATATTTCGCATTTTGTTAAATGTCCCTCTCGCGATTTCGATTCGGTGTTTTATTTCGCGAGAGTGGTCCCAGTCTTTAGTCAGGGTGCAGCCCAGGTATGCAAATGTCTCGGCCGCTGGGAGAACGATGTTGTTAGCAGTGAACTGAAAGTTGTTGATGTAGTTCTTGCTAATGATCAACGTTTGAGTCTTCTTGCAGTTCATCTTCATTCCGTATCTGCTGCATGTATTCGCCACACGATCTATAAGCCTTTGGAGACCTTCAGCGGTATCGGCCAACAGAACGGTATCATCTGCGTATCTCAAATTGTTTACTATTTCTCCGTTTATTACCAGCCCATCCTCTGTGCCATCCAGTGCCTCTCTAAATAGATGTTCCGAGTACACATTGAATAGCAGAGGCGACAATATACAGCCCTGTCGCACTCCCCTCCTTACACTAAACTCTTCTGAAGTTTCGTTCTCGATTCGAACCACGGCCTTTTGTTGACGATAAAGTTTTGCTATTATCTCTGTATCTCTATCGTCTATTCCTGATTCCTGTAAAATCGAGATGAGTTTGTCATGCTGGACTCTATCAAAGGCCTTTTCGAGTCTATGAAGCACGCAAAGACATCTACATTGACGTCGCGTGCTCGTTGGATTAGGACTTGTATTGAAAACAGAGCCTCCCTGGTGCCCAATCCCTTTCTGAAGCCGAACTGAGTTTCACCTACGTTTTCATCGAGCTTTCTATATATACGTGTTTGGATGATATTAAGGAGGATTTTTAGGACGTGGCTCATCAGACTGATTATCCTGTGATCAGAGCATTTGGTCGCGTTTGCCTTCTTGGGAAGCGGTATAAATGTTGATAGCAGCCAGTCGTTTGGGACTGGACCACCTGTATAAATATTGTTGAATAGGGTGGTCAGTAGTTGAACTTGTTCCGAGTCCAGCAGAACTTCTCCGTGTATCTGATCCGGTCCGGAAGTCTTGTTGTTTTTCAGACGTTTGATAGCTGCTTCCACTTCTTCCTGTGTAATGGTGGGCCCTATATTGCCAGTTCCTGCAGTTATGTCGTCGCTATTTTCGTTTCCGAAGAGCTCCTCCATGTACTGCCTCCAAATATAATAATATAATATAATATATATAATCAAAAGTCATAGTTTTTATTAAAATGCGATTGAATTTTACATATAACATCCTTTATACAGGGTGGTCCGAACTGTATTCCGGAAACTTCTTTAGCATATTCTGCAGATAAAAATAAGTAAAAAAGTTCGTATAAATGTATGTCCGAAAATGCTTAGTTTCGGAGATACAAGGTGTAGAAGTTTCATTTTTATTTCGATTTTTTCCAAATAATTTCTGAAGTAACGTCAATATTTCGATAAAAATTGGTGTCTGGGAGTTTTTTGACATTAGAAATTTGATTTTGATGTCAATATGATTCCTATATGTAGGGGGCGTCACTTACATGTGCCTTAAATGTTTTGAAAAGTAATAACTTTTCGTCCATACCTGTATAAAACTACTGAGCGAAAAAATATACATTTCCATGATTTTTTACGTAAAAAATGTCTCTTGGTAAAAATCTCTAGGAGCAACCATTCTCAAAATATTTAGAATGGAAATGGTCAATGCATGTCATTATTGACAAAAAATAAACATGTTGAGTTCATAGTTATTTGACTGAAATGATAAATTTAGGAACTTTTTATTTTTTTTAAATAATTATAATTTTTTTTTCGAAAAAATGATAAAACAGCTTCTGTTGAACTTTTGGTACAAACATATTTCATATTTATGATTTCAAACTATTTAGTCAAAATATTTATTTTAATAATTACTATACATATTTATGTCAATGATGACAGGTACTGATGATGACGGAATACAGTTCAGACCACCCTGTATATTAATTTGGGTTGGTAAGTATCATTCCTCAAAAGTCATATTTTTCGTAACAACACAATTCAATTTTACCTAAGGTGTAACCGAAAATTGGAAATTATTCTAAGATAAGAATTTTAAATAATACCCTGTATAGATTCCTTGGAAAGAATTCTGTTTTTTTCATCGCTAGAAAAACTACAAAATTAAAAAGTTATTTTTTATAAACACCACTGGCGTTGATCCTACGAAGACCAATTCTTCAATTGTATTTTACTAGTAAAACAAATTTGCCACTGTGTTCTGTCGTTTCTTCTTCACATTGACAAAATCTGCACATTGCTTCGTCTGTCAATCCTATCAGCTTTAATGTCTATTAAGCTAAGACCTGTTTTCAGACCCATTGCAACAGTCTTTCTGTTTTCCTAACTTTCCTTATCAGGCCCTCTGTAAATTTTAGCAAAAAATGTTTTACTACATATGAACTCTTTATCCTGTCTCTGCCTTGATGAATCAGTGGCGTATCCAGGATTCATGCCTGGGGGGGGGTCAATAACTCAGTATTATACCTAAATATATATTTTTTTACATTAACAAGTCAGTACCTACCTAATTACAGCCTAGGTACTATGATAAATAGTATATAGGTATAAATAAATAACAAATATTTTACTTAGAAAAATGGTTTAATAATTTTTCTATACTTTGCTAAACTGTTGACCGCAGAAAGGGCCGAATATCAAGAAACATTGCAGCCACAATCCGACATTCAAATAAGAACCGCAGCCTCTCCACTGAGGATCAATACCAAAGAAGTAAAACAAATTTGCCAAACCCTGAAAAATAGAAAATCGCCTGGTCCAGGTGAAATTCCTCTAGAATTACTCAAGTACGGCACGGATAAATTATATAAGCAGTTCGCTAGTCTTTTCCAAAAGTGCCTTAATGGTGAAAATATACCGAAAGAATGGAAGACATCATATATAACAACAATACACAAGAAAGGAAGTAAAGACGATTGCGATAACTATCGAGGAATCTCCGTGTTGAGCTCTGTTTCAAGGGTCTATGGAAAATTGGTCAAAAAGAGAATTGAGGAAGAATACCGGGATATGGAGGCTGAAGAACAAGCGGGGTTTAGAGCTGGTAGATCCACGGTCGACCATTTATTTACACTGACACAGATAATTGAGAAAAAGATGGCAAGAAATCAAGAAATACATCTCCTCTACGTAGACCTCAAGAAAGCATATGATAGTGTACCCCAGTCTAAATTGTGGGAAGCCCTCGAGAAAACGAATATCAGCATAACATTAAGGCTGTTCAAGAACTTTATAAGAACAACACTAGCCAAGTAAAGAAAGGACAAACAGTATTAAAGGGATTCAGCATAAACAAGGGTCTTAAACAGGGCTGCTGTCTACTCCCGACACTGTTTAAAATCTATTTGGAACAAGCTCTGAAAATGTGGAAAAGGAAGAAAAAAGGCGAACAGATGGAGATACCACTAAACGACTCGATACTTTACACTCTTTGTTTCGCTGATGATCAAATAATACTGGCTCAAGACTACTAAGTAACATTACATCACAAAAAAAATAATCATTAACACAAAAATTAACTAAAAATTAAAGAAACAAATAACAAAATAAGGAGAAACAAACAAAAAGCCAAGTGAATAAAGTAAAAGCACAGATACAAATAAAATTAAATAACAATATCCAGGCTTTTTGGCTTTTGCCTGCATTTCATTAAGTACCTCCTCTGTACTAACAGATATTTCTGGATACATATACAAAAGGGATAAGCCATTTAGTCTCTCTTTACTTACGGTGTTACTTAGGTAGGACTTTAACAATTTTAGGGTTGAAAATTTCCTTTCAGGTGTTGCCGTACTAACGGGTAAAGTGCAATTTTTTTTTAATAAGATAAATATGTTAGGAAATAGTTCTTGGTCAAATATTAACAGGGCATCGAGTGCGGAACTTGGGTAGTCTTCTGGTGCATAGTCTTCAAATATTCTATGCTAGAACTTAAATTCAGCCGAAACTACAGAAAATGAAGAGTTTTCTAAGTCGTTTTTATAAAAATCTATAGCATATATTTTAGATTCGATACTTCATAATCGGATTTTTTATTTAGGGAGGGAATATAAGAGAGCTAAATGACCGTAGTATCTCTTTGTATTTAACAAATCGTTCTTCCAAATGTAATACTACGTGATCTAAAAAAGGAATAAAAATTGATAATCTGTAATAATCTTGAGCAGTTTCAGTTTTAAAATTCGGCCTGTTTTTTTGTCTACTAGTTATTCGTTTTTTTTTATTTCCTGTCCAAACAATTCGTTCATGTTTCTGTTTGCTTCTGTAAAAATATATGCGAAGCTGGTATTTAAATTATTGTTTAAAATATAAATAGGACCGGCGCGAGTCGTGTCTGGAGGGGGCAATTGCCCCCTTTGCCCCCCCTTGGATACGCCACTGTGATGAATTTCTACACCTTTCTAGAGATTTTTTGGCCATCCACAATTTTGTGGCCATTATTGTGACTGCTTTTACAGCACCGCAGATGGATTCTGGGCCTATGAATGGCATTGATGGGCCTTATATGTCCATTTTATCTGCCTTTTCAGTTTTTGTTAACCTTGTGGCTCTCGTGTCTCGGCACCCAGACAACATAACATTGCTATGTTTTTCCAATATTTTCAGGACACGCACACAATCCCATATCAGGCGAGACACATCATTTAAGTCACCATATGCCTAATAAAAGAGTAAAAGCAAGTATTATCACTCGACGAATACCTCATCTCATATGTTATCATGGCAGATAAATTACACTCTTCTAAAGAAATAGATAACTAACAAGAACAGTAGCGATCAACTCAGTAAGCATCAATTCGAAGTTAGTCAAATAATGCCTAGATAAGCTGAACAAATTAGGCAAAGAAAATAAAGTCTTCCTACTCTGGGCAAGAGCGGTTTTAGAAAAAAATTCTAGGGGGGGAGGTAATTTTAAATAAAAAATAAACAGGGAAATGTGCATGTCAATATAATATTTCTGTTAAGAATAAAACATTAATCTGGTAATAATAATAACAACAACAATAGATTTTTCTTACATTTGCTTTTCTTAAACCTGCTGGCCTGAAGTCTGAGACTGAGGGACTTACTGACATATCATGTTGATGTAATAAATACTTTTGTATACCGCAGTCAGTTTACTGACTTGAAATATTGGTGATAGAAAATAATAAGGAAAGGGAAGTACATCGAGCTTATTGTCGAGGTGCGCAGGCTATTCTCTGAATTACAATTAAGATAGTCGGCGTTTAAGGAGGGTTGAAAGCTCTTAACCCAACTTCAAAAAATTCTATTATACCGAGGTTTATCTAGGCAGCTTGCGATTATGTAGAAAGCAGTGGTTATTGGGCCCTTCGACTGTTGAGACAAATGAATTTTCTCCCTATAACCGCGCTTGAGTCTGGGTACCAGCCCACCAAGAGATAGAAGATAATGAAAAAGCAAACGATATAGCTGGACCAGACCCGTTTTGCTTCCCAAGTGAAAACTAACTTCAAGCGGAACTGAAGAACGTGGAAGATCGATCAATAAACTGGAATGGAAATCCTTCAAAGCTCTAAGACATTCGAAGAAATTTCTCAGGGCTTACGACCGAGAAAAATCAAAGATTTTCATCGATTTGAGATAGAACAAACTCGGGTTGTTTTACAGGATATTGCATTCTCAAATGAACACCTCAGTAGATTAAGGCTAAGAAGCAACGGCGAATGCAGATTCTGTGGAGAAAATGAGGAAACACCAGAACCCCTCATCACTGAGTGCACCAAGACGACAACCATCCGTGCCGTAAACTTTCTAAGATAAGAATTTTAAATAATACCCTGTATAGATTCCTTGGAAAGAATTCTGGGTTTTTCGCCACTAGAAAAACTGCAAAATTAAAAAGTTATTTTTTATAAACACCACTGCGTTGATCCTACTGAGACTAATTCTTCAATTGTATTTTACTAGTAAAACAAATTTGCCACTGTGTTCTGTCGTTTCTTCTTCACATTGACAAAATCTGCACATTGCTTCGTCTGTCAATCCTATCAGCTTTAATGTCTATTAAGCTATGACCTGTTTCCAGACCCATTGCAACAGTCTTTCTGTTTTCCTAACTTTCCTTATCAGGCCCTCTGTAAATTTTAGCAAAAAATGTTTTACTACATATGAACTCTTTATCCTATCTCTGCCTTGATGAATTTCTACACCTTTCTAGAGATTTTTTGGCCATCCACAATTTTGTGGCCATTATTGTGACTGCTTTTACAGCACCACAGATGGATTCTGGGCCTATGAATGGCATTGATGGGCCTTATATGTCCATTTTATCTGCCTTTTCAGTTTTTGTTAACCTTGTGGCTCTCGTGTCTCGGCACCCAGACAACATAACATTGCTATGTTTTTCCAATATTTTCAGGGCAAGCACACAATCCCATATCAGGCGAGACACATAGTGATGTTGGTAGCGAATATTTCCATTCGAATTTTGCAGGAAATTTCAGAAATTTCCGAAATATTTGGTCCCAAAATCGCGAATATTCGCAAAAATCCGAATTTTGCAAGAAATTTCTTTTCAAAATTCAAGACATTGAGCAAAAATTTAACGAAAGCGTATCAAGTATGCCGATTCTTAAGTCAGAAGAAAAAGAATGCTTCTCCGCCTTACAAAATAAAAAACCTATGGCTCTTGAACCAATGCATTTTGCCGCGAATCTCTTGGACCCCTATTTCCTGGAAGAGCACCTTAACAATGAAGAACACATAGCCGCTATGAAATTTATCAACAATATCACCAACAATCATCCTCAGTTTGTCAATAATAAGCCATTTTTACAGATGTAACAAATTATTGCGCCAAATCTGGTTTATGGGCACTCGACTACGTTTGGATGTCAGTTAAAAATGTAGACTGTCTAAGTTGGTGGCAAGCAATGTGTAAAAATACTCAGTTGAAATCGAGGTTGAAATATTTAGCTGTTGCTGTCTTTACCAACGTCATCTGCAGCCACAGAGAGAAGTTTCAGTACTTACAGTTTTATCCATACTAAAAAAAGAAATCGCTTAACTGCACAAAGACCCGGTAAAATAATGTTCGTAGCTCATAATAAATTATTACTACAAAAACAAAAAGTGGATATGGAGCATGATATTCAACAACATGAAATTCCTCCAGAACCACTAGAACACGTGGAGGTAGAGGTCCATCCTTCAGAATCAGAACCAGATGATACATCAAATATATCTGATTTTGGAAATAGAAACTGACGAATGCAGTACTACTATTACTATAATACCCTATGAAGATTGGACCAGCTCGGCGCCTGATATGCCGGAATAGAATAATTCAGTTATTTGTGTTTTACGTTTTTTAAATTTATATTTCGTGCTTTTTTGTTTTTTTTTAAATTCATAGTCATAGTTCGTGGTTTATGCACAAAATACAAATGTTACCAAATGATTTTTGTTATTGGTTATGTTTATGACTTTTATGGGTTATGTATTGTTTATTAAACATATAACAACTAATACCGTATGATCGAATAAAAACAGCGTCAGCGATGGCTATGAAATGAAGATCGCTGTCATTTTATATGTAAAATTATATGGGGAATGTCAACGATGTTCATTTCCAAGCCAACTGGACGCCGTTTTTTTTCGATCATACGGTATTATGTTTATTGTTTTTTTTTCAACTTACATGTTGGTATCAAATGTCTATCTAATTTATTCCTTTATTGTATCGACAAAAAATATGTAAAATTTCCAAATATTTAATAAATTTCCGAAAGTTTCCGAAATTTTCAGAAATTTCATGCAACAATCAAAAATTTCTGAAATATTAATATCACTAGAGACACATCATTTAAGTCACCATATGCCTAATAAAAGAGTAGAGTTATCATGGCAGATAAATTACACTCTTCTAAAGAAATAGATAACTAACAAGAACAGTAGCGATCAACTCAGTAAGCATCAATTCGAAGTTAGTCAAATAATGCCTAGATAAGCTGAACAAATTAGGCAAAGAAAATAAAGTCTTCCTACTCTGGGCAAGAGCGGTTTTAGAAAAAAATTCTAGGGGGGGAGGTAATTTTAAATAAAAAATAAACAGGGAAATGTGCATGTCAATATAATATTTCTGTAAAGAATAAAACATTAATCTGGTAATAATAATAACAACAACAATAGATTTTTCTTACATTTGCTTTTCTTAAACCTGCTAGATCTATAAGGTCGCTGTAATTAACCCCCCCCCCCTCCCCATATAATCTACAATTTACAATAAGACTTTTGAAGTAAATCGCAAAGAAATTCTTAATAGAAGACGATGTGAAAAAAGTAAAAGTCCAACTCACTCTTTTGCGTTGCAACAGGAGATCGCTTGTCTGTACAGTGAGTAATTAGCGGTCTTAATCCAATAATAACGCGTCCGGCAAAGCGTGAAACCCAGGGGGATTCGTGGTGTGTCTCGGTTGCGTGATGTTCGCAATTCATGGGGAACGATGCGCCCCACTTGGGAAGGTAGCGCACCGTAAAAGATCGGGAAATAAAGTGTAGAAAGACAATTCCCCGGGGTAATCGACTAGCATTGTAATAATTTATTAGTAGTTTTTATCGCGTAGCAAACAAGCCCCTACACAAAGTTATGAGTTTCGTAGCACTATAGCTTTTATTATCTCCGAATTTTTAAATTCCTTTCAATATTGAATGCATTTAATTGATCGAATGCAAAGAAGAAAAAATATTTATGAACATCATTATAATCATTATTTTTCTTAGTATAACTTAATATTTATTGCATTTATTTAAATAAACTATTTTTAAAAGTAGAACTTTAGGTCAATCGGTAAGGAAAGGATATTTTTATTATTTTTTAACATATACTAGGTGATTAAAAAATTATAATCATTAATTAGGTATACCAATTACTTCACTTTCTATAAAGATTTTACAAGGTTAATATATTTAATTAAAAGATATGGTTCTTCTTTATAATTAGCTTATAATGATATGAAATAGCGCCAGTAAGTATCTTAAATTTCAGTTAGTTTAAAGAAGGTTTTTGGGTTAGTTTAGCCGAGACAAAAATATCACAGTATGTATAGTATTTCCAGGGTGAGTCAACGATAGAGTAAAGTTCATTATCTAATTTTGTTAAAAAGTTATTAAAAAGAGGAAAAATTGAAAGACAACCTTATAAAAATTGAAGGATTTTGTAAAATCTATCAGGAAAAATGATAATATATAGGGTGTACCATTTAAAAAAATTGAGATTTTTTAGTTTTAATTAGTATAGAGATATTTTAAACAGCCTGTAGCATCTAATTAAAATATCTTTAAATACATTTTTTTTCATCTCTATAAAATTCTCCTACCCAATTTTAGTAGTCTAACTTCATAAACAATGGCATCACTGACAATTTTATACCACACTGAAATCTAACATTTGTTAAAACAAACTCAAATATTACAAAAACTATTAATTTTAGGTATATAACATTATATAAAAAGTTATAGATTTTACGTAAAATCTAAAAATTAAATATAAATAGGGTTGGGTTGGCATTTGAAAATAGTGATGTGTCGGTATTTGAGTAACGCGATTTTGGAGCGGTACTTTTTTGTAATGTCGTTTCGCGCTCCACAACGAATCAGGAACCTGTTACTGAAAAACGACGATCATAATGACGACAAAATTATAAATTATTTATAATTTGCAAATAAATTATTTATAATCGCACTTGAAGTTAACTCGAACCGTAGTAACCGCATAGCGACGTGTTTAGCTTTAGCCGTCGCGATTTCGTCGGTCGCCAACAGTAGTATCTGGAACTGGTATGTCCGTAGCCAAGTTTTTTATTCTAGGAGCTACAGATGCCCGACGCACTATTGCCGGACCCTGTATATGAAAAAGCATGCTTGTTTATTTTAAATTAAAAGTTTATTTTAAAGTATACCTTCTAGCATATAAAAAATAATTATTCCCAGCTTCAATCTCTTAACCATCCTGGGAGATTCTCTCTCTATCTGTATTCTTCCACTTTACTTTGAAAAAAATGATGAAAATCACAGCATGACACACTTCTCTCAAAGGAAAATGCTTCAGTAATTTGACCCTTTTACTCATGGCGAACTTTTTTAATTATTGAGGTAAAAAGTCGGCTTTATATACTCTAAGACCTATAAGAACATGCAAATAAAATTCTATAGTATATAAAGGGTGATTTCATGAAAATTTGTAAAAAAACTGGTTAGAAGTTAGTGTTTTACTTTTAATCAAGAGATTTTATACTATCAGAATCATTCAAAGGACAATTTTTTTCGACATTTTTTATTTCCTGATGCAAGAGAATTCTCGACTATACCGGGTGCACCTCTCAAAAGTGGCTCACCTCTATAATTTTTTTATTTTTTCAGATAAAAAAACGATATTTGGTATGTTATTTGTACTATACGACATAAATCAGATTGAAGTGACCGATATCAATTAAATAAGTCAATCAGTCCTAATTTTTGTCATATACTAGCGTAACAAATTTCGTTTTTTTATCTGAAAAAATAAAAAAATTATAGGGGGTATTACTTTTGAGAAACACCCGGTATAACGAAGCAAATAAACGATTGTTGAGTATGAAATGTTATTGCCAGTCAGTTTTATTATATCACCATTGAAACTTACCTCAACTAAGAATGTTGAACAATCAAAATCTTATACGATATTAAAAAATTAGATTAAAATAATAAAAGTTTTAAAATATTTCTAATAATTTGAATAAAAAATAGCCTATTCGCATAATGATATTACAAAACATCTAATTTTATTAAGTATAGCATTACAAAATGACGTTTCTTTATTTCGGAAATGCCTATCTAGATGGAAAACCATCCGATCGAAAAAATATTGCAAAAGTCTGGTAAACTTTCGTAAATGTATATTCGAGCAGGAAATTCGTTTATTTTGTATTACGCCGATAATAATAGATTTTGAATAATAATGGAGGGTTAGATGGAAATACAAACAATGGATGTTCATGTCGATTCAGTCATATTTGCAAGAACTTGTTATCCCAAACGCTTCTTGAAATATTCATAGCAAAATTGAAGGGTTATATTCAACAGCAAATTTAGTTAGTAGAAATTAGAAATATACAGTAGACGGCTTGGGAATGACAACGATGATAATTTGGCTAGGTCAATTTCTAAGCGTCGTTTAGTAAAAATTTACACCAATTATAAAAAGATTAAAAAAAAGAATGTTTTTCAGACACACAAATCTATTTCCAAAAAATTATTTTTTCGCGAATTTTAAACCATATACCATTTAAAATCATTTTTACTCAATATAAAAATAATCCTTCTTAAGACCAACTGGCAGTAAGCGCGATAAAGAAGTGTACGGGCCAAGTAAATAACGTCCAGGGCTTAACCTCGCCAAAATTATTATCGATTGTCATTCCCAGCCGTCTTCGACGCCTTTTTTTCCGATCGTATAGTACATATAAGTTTTTAAAAACTAATATATCAGAAACATAACGTACTTGAGATAAAAACCAAAGAGACTTGAATAAAATAAAAAATAACTTGTGTGTAATTTTCTTGAACACGCCAATGTCGCCAATACAATACGTATATGTAGTTGTATTATCCATTATGAGAAAACTGTGAGAAACAAACACTATTTTACTAATTTTCTAAAATAATATTTGATTGGTACGTTATTTTATACTTTTTTTAATATTATATCAAATTGTTCTTATTTTTCAAGATCATGTTCCATTTTTAATAACAAAACATTTTACGTTATGTTTAGCAAGATCAAGGTCATAACAATGGAAAGAAGTAAAAATATCATCATTAGATGATATCACATAATGAATTCTAAAAATATATGAGTAAGAGGTTTATAATTTTAGATAATTGTTACTATAAATGTTATAAAACATTAAAA
Source organism: Sitophilus oryzae (assembly GCF_002938485.1). Classification (NCBI taxonomy): domain Eukaryota; kingdom Metazoa; phylum Arthropoda; class Insecta; order Coleoptera; family Curculionidae; genus Sitophilus; species Sitophilus oryzae. Next base: position 768,043 of record NW_022146198.1, on the reverse strand, counting down.
ACAAAGCTATATACGAGAAATTTAGGAAATATTATTATTGAAACCTGTATGTAACAAACTGTATACATATAACAAACTACATATACGTATTTGAAATCGGAAAAAAAATCTATAAACAAGTGAAATTATACATTTTTCTTAATTTTAACGTTTTGATCATCTTTCCTTTATTTTTATTTCACTTTCTAACAGTTCAGGCAAAATTGTCTCCTACATTTAAAGTCAAAGTCCTACATTTAAAGTTTTTTACTACAATCCAGTAGGTAAGCCTGCAGGATTGGCACTAAATACTATCTCTGAAAATCATGGATACCGGGTGAGTCTCAAATATGGCACACCCCTTAACTTTTTTATTTTTTCAGATAAAAAACGAAATTTGGTATGTTAGTATATGACATAAATTAGGATTAATTGACGTAGTTAACTGTTTTTGGTCAATTCCTGTTTCACCGGAAATGACTACAACTGTTAATTTTTAAATTACACCCTCGGTATATTTCTACTTTATTCTATAGAAAATGACACTCTGAATAGAATGACATATCATATGTCAACTTTTAATATTTTCGCATGTGGTTTATTTGAAATTGTAACATGCGGTTCATAACGACAATTTGACTCTTTGAATAAGAAGACTAAGGAAGGAGCATATCAAAAATCTTAGGTCAACCGCGATGGGCCTCAAATATGGCCGACTTAAATTCCGGTTTATCAGTGCCGTTCTAATTTTATTTAAAAAATGTAAAACTATGATGTAAAGTAGACGTGGGGTAGACCCAATATTTTTTTATTTTTATTTTACGTTGTAAATAAATGTTGGTAGTTATTAAAATTGTTATAAAAATATAAAATTCAAATAAAAATAGATAAGTTATAATAATTATTTATAACCATAAACATCCGATACGCTACTGAAGCAGGTAAGTCAAATTGACGTATCTAAATTTTTTGACATCTAATCTTTGACAAGTAGTAAATAAAAGCAAAAATTCAAGAAAAAATTTATATTTAGTTAATTTAAGTGAATTTCATAAATGATCGGTTTACTACACGTATGTATATTATACATATAGTCACTTACTAGCGAAAAGTTGTTCCATTATTTCACTCGATTTTTGCTGAGATCTACCGCACGCTACACAACCAATTATTTTAGAGCCTTTTTCGATAAATCGCGATAGTGTCACTATTAATTTAAGTTCTGCCACAATTTCCATCTAGATTTACTACCTTTATACAACTATCAGTAGTAGAATAAATAATAAATAACATAAAATAAGCTCCGTAAAGATTGACAAATCCACAAAATTTCAAATCAAATTCAAATGTGTCAAATGAATCGTCAAACAGAACTGTCAAGGATCCCCACCCTAGAGTGCTTTTTCCGCCCACCATGCATGAATACATGGATAGCATTATGCTCCTTCCTTGGTCTTCTTATTCAAAGATTTGACTCGAAATTCCAAGGGTGTGGTATCAAATAATTCGTAAAAAATTGGTTTTTCCAAATATGCTAATGAACCACCCTTGTTCCCTTTGAAAAAATTGAGATATGATTAAAAATACGATTTGGGCATCTTTTAACCGACTTTTTTTATTTTAAAATACGGTTTTGTTTTAAACGAAAATGTCAAAATTTGACATTTATATATGATTTTGTATATGTCATTCTACTCAGAGTGTGATTTTTTATCGAATAAAGTAAAAATATACCGAGGATGCCATTTAAAAATCAAAAGTTGTAGTCATTTCCGGTGAAACAGGAAGTGACCACAAACAAGTATATACGTCAGTCAATCCTAATTTATGTCGTATACTAACATACCAAATCTCCTTTTTTTATCTGAAAAAAATAAAAAAGTTCTAGGGGTGAGGCACCTCGTATACAGTAAAAGAATATGTGAGAGTCACAGTCCTTATTTTAATTTAGTAGTAGAAAAAGGTCAAATTTTATAATTTATTTAAATTTGAAAAAAACTTGAATTAAAATCAATTTTATGAATATCAAATAAACTTTACAATCCTTACATACATACAAAAGTAATCCATTATATTTCTTTAAGCTTTGAATACAATACACGTCTCTACCGTTTACTAAACCCGCTCAATATACATGCCCTAAAGGCGAACAAAACTTCCTAAAACCCTACTTTATTACCGCTTCCACTGCATTTTCCACTTTTCCACGATAAATATAACCCTCTCTATATATTTTGGGCGACCCGAGGGGGAAAACGCCAGCCAGACACGATGTTTTTTATAGAAAATTTACGAGCGAACTAAAAACCAATCATGAAAGACACCTGGCGGCACAGATACACATCGCACCGTTGTCAGTATTAAACATTTATCTGGAATTATGTAGTGGGTGTTTAAAAATACACAGTCTTCTGGAAAATTGGAGTTATTTATTACTCCTGTGATCTGATGAAACAGAGAAGAGATATGGAGGAGAAGAGCACACAAGAATATAGAACTCTAAACAGAGAGATATCCAAAGAAATCAGAAAGCATAGGAGACAACAAAATACGGAAAAAATTAGGAACGTCATAGAGAAGAGTCAAAGTTTGAAGATATTGAGAAATAGTACAATGGGGAGAAAAGAAATAAAAAGATCAAGGATATGCACGGCAACATATTAACGCACAAACAGGAAATCCTACAATCTATTAAACTTTTCTATCAAGAACTTTACACATTAAAACAGCAGGGGATCAAAACCGACATCCCAAAGGTACTAAATCAGGGGTCGGAAGAAATCCCAGAAATAACGGAGGAAGAAATTATCAGTTCCCTTAGAGAAAAATAATAGAGCTGCCGGCGACGATGGACTGGTAATAGAGTCAATCAAAGAAGGAGGACCAGAAATCATCAAAGCTTTAAATATCCTATTTAATAAATGCATTGAAGAAGAAATAACCACATCACAGTGGAACAACGCAACCATCGTTATTGTACACAAGAAAAGTGACGCTACAGACCTTAAAAACTATAGGCCCATCAGCCTTCTTAGCCACGTATACAAATTATTTACCAAAATACTCACCAAGCAATTGACAAATAAAACTGACTTTTTTCTTTCGAGCGAACAAGCAGGTTTCCGATCAGGTTTCGAGAAATGCATTTAGTATAATAGACTAATAGGCGACTAATGCTCGTCTTCGTGGATTTTGAGAAGGCCTTTGATCGAGTGGAAGCTTCTAGAGACACTAAGTGAGAGTCGCATCTATCATCGGTACTCCGCAATCATAAGACATATTTATATATGATAATGCCACGGCAAACGTCAGAATATCGATAAATCAATGCACAGACAAATTTAATATCGATCGAGGAGTACGAAGAGGCGACACACCCTCCAAACTATTCGTTGCTGTGCTAGAAAGTATGTTAAAAATGATAAACTGGGATTCAACAGGAATTAACATCGATGGCAAATTGATATATAATCTCTGTTTGGCAGATGATATTGTTTTAATAACAGACAACATACAGGAAGCACAGAATATGCTGGATATGCTAAATGATGGTTCGGAAAAAGTTGGGTTAAAAAAATTAACTTATCAAAGACACAATACATGACAAACTGAGTGGTAATTACTGAGTGGTAATTTAAACATTAATAACATACTTTTGGAACAAGTGACTATATATAAATACTTAGAACATGAGATCGGTATTAGAAGGGATAATCAGACACACGAAATTCCACGAAGAATAGGTTTGTCCTGGGCGGCATTCGGTAAACTAAAGCATATACTGGGATCTGATCTTCCAATATGTTTAAAAAGAAAGGTCTTTAACCAGTGTGTCTTGCCTATCCTCACGTATGGAGCTAAAACACTTACTTACACTTAAAGAACATGCATAAAATACAGGTCATACAAAGGAAAAATGGAAAGGTCCATGTTAGGAGTTAGGAGTTACACTTAGAGAAAAAATACCCAATCATACCATACGAAATCGAACAGGAGTCAGAGATGCGGTGATATTTGTCTTACATCTTAAATGGAATTGGGCAGGACATGTGGCTAGGATAACAGACGGACGGTGGACAAAGAGACTTGTAGAATGGAGACCAAAACACGAGGCCTATAGAAACAGAGAACGACCTCCTAGTCTATGGACAGATGATATTAAGAGAGTTGCTGGAAACTGGATTCAAATGGCACAAAATAGAAAGAAATGGCTATGGCTAGAATTAAGAGAGGCTTTTGTTCAGCAGTGGACGGAATAAGCTAAATGATGATGATGATGATCCTCCTGTGTAAGATTCTATAAATTTGGTTTTCATCGTTTTCTGATTTTTTAAAAAGTTAAGGATAAGTAACTGCATAGAGGAAAAAACTTAGGAAGAAAAAATAAGTATTTTCAGATGAACCTGTATAGTAAAAGACACGAAAGTTTTTCTCAGGGTACAGAGTGTCAAATTTTCAGGTGCCTAATGGGGTTTCTCCTTTATAAGTAGAGATACAAAGATGCGTTTTTCATATCACTGAACTACTTTTTTATGAAACTATTTTACTTTATTTTTACTACGACGTTATTGTTGCTTCTTTAGACACTAAAACATTTAGTATTCAAAAGTGTTTGAAACGTAAAGTGAGAAACGTACACTATACTCAAAAAACATAATTGCTTCATTTTGAGCCTTTCCAAATACCCACGGTTTTTTCTACATACTAATTACTCGGACCAAACAATAATCATAATTTTTGAAAAGTTTGATAAATGTTATGTTAAAGCAATGAAATATTGAACGTTATCTTTGACTCACCCCGTATTTTTACACCATCCACTACTATCACTACAGAACTGACTTCATCCAGATATATACATAATATTGATAGCACCTTGTATACGAATAAAACTAATTAAAAAGAGGATTACTGTAATTACTGTAAGACATAATTTATTTATTATTTTTTCTATCCTACCAGAAGGGTAGAAATCCAATTCATTTTTATTATTCCGAAAATAATATGTATGTATGAACATATTATTTTCAGAATAATAAACGTTTCAAAACAAAACAAAATGTCTTTGAAACCTATATGTAAAATTATGATTCTTTATGAGAAATAAAATAATATATATTCTAGTTTCTGGTGAATAAAAGAAATACATTGAAGTTTTGTTTAAGCGTTCTTTGTATGATGTTATAGTTATTTTTTATACAAGACGATAAAATGGTATTTTATCGTCGATGTATAAAACAATATTTTTTTCCATAGCGAGTTACGTTTTAAAAAATATTCAGAAATTATTATTTCAAAGAATTTATTACGAGTAGAAAAAATATTGTGCTGGGTTGGCGTTGGTTTCTATGTAATTTGACAAATAAATAAAGCTGTCTCTTTAGTTGTCAGTTTTGAGTCAATATTTTTTAATTCTCTTTCGTGTCGGAATGGCTCAAAACGAAACAGGCCCTAGACACTCAATAGTAATCTTATGGGAATACAAATTTAGTTTCTTCCGCATCGCCAGACGGCGCAAAAGACATGAAAGGTTTCTAGTTTATATACGAAGATGACATGACAGCTTCTATATTTACTATCATCTATGGTCTAGTTTTGATCTAGTGTCAAAATGTTGGTGATCCGTCAAGTTATTTTTAAATCATTTTTAAATAATTATTAATTCAGATATTCCTGATTTGCCGGAAAGGTCGGTTATTTGTGTTTATAGTTTGTGTTTTTATTAGTTTGTGCATTTTGATATTTACGGTCGATCACCATTTTCGTGTTAGATACAAAACTTTTTTATTAAAGACATTTTTTTAAACATCTTAGGAATAATATATTTATGAACAAAATAAAAAAATGTTTAATCATAAATAAGTAAGTACACAGCTGGTAAAATAGTATTTTTAGTAACAGTAAATTAGTAGTCTATAATATAATTACTATATTATAATTTATTTGTTAAATAAAAAAAATAGGCGCTATGTGCTCTATTGTTGGTGTTTAAAATGTACCTATGTATTCGTAATTTTATTTTTAGTTTTGAATATGTTACACTTTTAATGATTTAATAAAACATAAGATATAGTAAACAAGTCTATATTTTTTATATTTTACAAGGAATAATTTTGTGCTTTAATAACGTGACCGTTTTAGTTAGCGTTAAAAACTTAAAAAAAATAGTTAATAAACTAAATTTCTTCCGGATCACCAGGTGGCTCTAAATGAAGGACTTATTTGTTTTATATCAGTGTCCAATCTATCTCTAGTACGTGACATTAGTCTATGAAACGAAATAAGTGAATTACCAACAGATATTCAGGCTGAGGCGATTAAAGCCATATCCAAATTACTTCCATTTAAATCCCGAATATCTTATGAAAAGGAATACAAAAATTTTCAAAAATGGAAGCAATTAAAAAACGTGCGGGAAGAAATAAAGTTTTTAACCTATCCTCGCTGTTAAAGTATCATTTAATCTACCCTTGCGGTTAAAGTACAATTTTATGTACTGTTTTTGATAGATATCAGCATAGATAAAAGAAAATAATCTTCTATTAAGATAGATATGAAACTTAATAGTAAAATTTTGGGTCAAAGCGCCCCTCCGTGTTCTTAGTAGAGACTACGTTTAACCCAGCGCCTTCGCCTTTTCTGCTGTAAATATTTTTTATGTTTATATTTGATTTCAAAGGATTTAGTTTTAAAGTTACACTGATATATTAGTATATCAGAGTAACTTTAATAAAACATAAGAATATATATATATTTTACAGTTTATTAAATATAAATTTTGACTACAAGGTAGAAAGTAAATCACAATATTTGATAAAACTTATAAGTATACCATTTTTACAGTTAATAAATAATAAAACTATTTCTGAATATGATATTTAAAATTTAGATAGACAGAATATTAAACAACATACCGGTATTTGCAGACGCAGGCCCAAATTCAATAAAAACCAAAATTTTTCCTGCGAAAATCGGGCTTTTTTCACAGAAAAGGTATTTTTTGATTTATCAACAATCATTGTCAAGTTGACAATATACAGGGTGTTTCGTAATTAGTCTAAAAAATTGTGGTGTGATTCCTCTTGTCTTCTTAAAACAATTTTTATATAACCATTGGGTCTAAAGTACTTCCTTTCTGATCTACAGGGTGATAAAAATTTAAAAAATTCGATATTTTGCTTAACATAAATAGTACACTACTGCTTTTTTAAAGAAAATATTTTTTTTTCTTGACTGGCCATCCTTTTTCAACAAAATTGATCTTTTGAGTTTTTCTTGTTCATCAAACGGTTGCCGAGAAAAAAATAAATATACTTATTAAGAGCCCGCCTTAAACCGTTTGGCGCTAGGTGGTAGTGCAATTAATTTTTAGGTTAAGAAGTTGCTACTAGTTATTGCCAGATGGCGTTCAATCAGAATTTTTATGTACTTTCTATAGTTTCCAACGGCCATTGTCATATTATTGTCAAATTCTCAAAAAAATATTGTCGTTGTCATAGCGCCAATCATAATATTATCAAATGATTATCAAAACGTTTTTCAAACTATAATTTTTGTTATAGGTATGTATTTTAATTAAACAATTCCTTTTGTTTGTGGCCCTAAAAATATAATTTATTTTTGCCATTATTTAAGTACCTATTTATATTTACTCCATTTACAAAACTTCCTGTTTTATTATAATAAACGATGTTTAAATATTTGACTTATAAATAAAAACTTTAAATAATAAATAATATTTACAAGTTTGGCTTAAATTTTATTTAATAATTGTATAAGTTGTACTGTTAAATCTTATTTTTTACACATCACAACGATACTTGTTATAATTTGTGTAAAAAATACGATTTAATAATCAAATTTAATTATATATATTTTAGAGTAAAATTCAATAAATACGCTCATTTAAAAAGCCCGCGCTTCGATTCATTTAAAACAAGCCCTACTCAATAGATGGCGCCACTTCTGTAGGACCATTTTTCAGTATGGCAGAGTCCATTCTTTTTCTAGCTAGGTATATTCTTTGAAGTAAACTAAAATTTTGCTAGTTATAAAAAAAATATTTTTCAAAAATATACAATTTATTCGAAACAGAATCTTAAAAATTGTCACTTATTACAAAAAAGCACATATTAAATATACGTAAAAAAAAAAGATAAAGATTATAAAAAATAAAAATCTTTCCTGTCAACCATATTTTAAATTTATACAAGAAAAAATGTTCGTGTTGCTCGAGAGGCAGTTATTTTTGATTAAGAGTAGGGATTTTCTGGAATGATTTAGGGTAACTGTACATAAGGACGCTTATTCACAGATAATTTAAGAAAGTGGGTCGCGTGGGATTAAAATGCCTTACAGCAGGACAATAAAGCTTATAAAAAGTAATCTCGGATACATTGTACATTTTTAATATTGCTCTCTTTTATTCACATTCTTCAGAATTTATATTTTATTTTTCAGAATATGCGCAAATAAATTCTCTTGGATACCTATTGATTGGTATAGAATGTAGAATGTTTAGGAGGGGAGTTAATCACCGCGACCTTATTGTGTCATTGTGCGTTTCCCATTCTTGAGTTATAACGAGTTATAACTCATCATACAGTCTCAAAGCTTTAACAAAAGTCATTATCTGAGAGGGCTAGAAAGAGGCCAGCTCTCCATCCTCGACATCAGCTGTACCAAAGTTCATGGCACGAACGGTCGTTGTCTCGGCGCAGTCAGTGATAAGATGTTCTGGTGTTTCCCCATTTCCCCCACAGAATCTACATTGTTGCAGCCCCGTTGTTTCTCAGCTTCAGCCTAATAAGGTGTTGAGGAGACAGTGTCCTGTTAGAAACCCCGTGACAATCCGAAGATTGTTTCTACTTATTGGGTATAGATTAATATTTAAATTCACTATTTCTGTCTAAAGACGGATATATACACATACACGATGTGGCAAACACCTTCCAACGTTAGACACACGGACATTCGCCACATCGTGTGGGAGACACATTTGCCAATTATGTGTATTCTATAACATTGGCGAAAACTGTGCCGAATGTTGGAACCAACGTTGGACGCATCGTGTAGGACCGACTTAACAAAAACTGAGAAATAATTTGCTGAAATGTATTACCTTATTTGGGGAAATATTAGCTATATTTAATATTGCCTATACCTTGAATCTTGTGTTTATTTCTTTAAAAAAATTGGGATATACAATTGTACCATCCCTATCCAATAGGGTTGCCAACTTTCAAAATAAAAAATAAAGGACGAGAGAATAATAAGCCCGACAAGGCGAAATATTTTTTGAAATCTCGCCACAATGTTGTCAAGAATTTTCCCAAAAGTTATGTAAACGTTATGCGGTTGTTGGTCTTCCTACTTTCTTAAATATATTTATACTAAAAACTTATTAAAATAAAACAAACAATTTTCTATAAGTAAACGCCACGAATGTTTGGGAGTGATTCATCGGTCGCTACCATGTGAACTAATCTGTTTAAGGTCACATAAAACTTAATTTCAGTGCCGTGGTGTTTCAAGTCATATAATAATCAATATAAAATCTATTGTAATTTGTTGTTTTAACTGTCAAAGTCTTGTCAAAACCTTTGAATAAGAAGACTAAGGAAGGAGCATATCAAAAATCTTAGGTACACCGCGATGGGCCTCAAATATGGCCGACTTAAATTCCGGTTTATCAGTGTCGTTCTAATTTTATTTAAAAAATGTAAAACTATGATGTAGGGTAGACGTGGGGTAGACTCAATAATTTGTTGTTTTATTTTACGTTCTGAATAAATGTTGGTAGTTATTAAAATTGTTATAAAAATATATAATTCTAATAAAAATAGATAAGTCTTTATTAACACAAACATCCGATACGCTACTGAAGCAGGTAAGTCAAATTAACGTATCTAAATTCTTTGACATCTAATCTTTGACAAGTAATAAATAAAAGCTAAAATGCAAGAAAAATATATAATTTAGTTAATTTAAGTGAATTTCATAAATGATCGGTTTACTACACGTATGTATATATTCTATAGTCACTTACTAGCGAAAAGTTGTTCCATTATTTCACTCAATTTTTGCCGAGATCTACCGCACGCTACACAACCAACTATTTTAGAATCTTTTTCGATAAATCGCGATAGTGTCACTGTTAATTTAAGTTCTGCCACAATTTCCATCTAGATTTACTACCTTTATACAACTATCAGTAGTAGAATAAATAATAAATAACATAAAATAAGCTCCGTAAAGATTGACAAATCCATAAAATTTCAAATCAAATTCAAATGTGTCAAATGAATCGTCAAACAGAACTGTCAAGGATCCCCACCCTAGAGTGCTTTTATGGCGCTTTTTTCGCCCACCATGCATGAATACATGGATAGCATTATGCTCCTTCCTTAGTCTTCTTATTCAAAGGTCAAAACATATATTTGGTTATAAATATAAAATGGAATGCCCCATTAGCCGCACTGCAAGCACACCAATGGACTGACGCACAAAAACGAATCAATCAAAGAAACGCGATATAGTATCGTCTTTGTCAATCACGCTAACATTTTAGAATAAGTAGGAGGAGCGCAGGCAGATGATTAGACCGGGCCTTTAAAAACTTACGTCTGCGGTAAAAAATTACGTTTTTAATGCAAAAATGATAGCACGCGTGTCCATTCTAACTTCATCAAGTGATGAATCACTCCCAAACATTCGTGACGTTTACTCTACAAAACTTTTTAACTCAAAACATAGGTAAACATAAAAAAACTAATCGTGTTTACCGCATCCACAAGGAAGACATTGTTGCCTGTTTTACAATTTTATTGGCGATAAACTCAATATTTGAAAAATATTGAGTTTGTTATGGAAAAATAGAACTTTTTCATTATATAAAAGAAAAGAGTACACAACAGTACGATCAAAAAGAGGACTGTTCTCTGGAATAGAGGACGACTGGCAACCCGACATAAACGTATCTGCAAAAATCTAAACTATTCTTGAATAGTGGTATTTAGTTATTCTTTTAGTTATTGAGATTCTAACGACCGGAAGAGATGTACCTCCCGAAACACTACGCATTTTTTTTAAGTTAGGCAAATTTGTTTTAGGTACCAATAAAAAAACACCGGCAAGCTAGTTTTCGGTTGTATTCAACGCAGTGGTTTTTACAAAAAAATACAATTTTGTTTTGTAGATATCTCATCTCGTGGCGAAAAATCAAGAAATTCTCAATATTATGTCATTTATGCCAAGAGAAAATGTGTCTAACAAATCCCTTTCTAAATAAATGCCATTAGCCTTAAGTGCAGAAAATAGTACATAGATCAAATAATGAGCTATAATGATACATATTACTTTTTTAACCATCACAATGAAAACAAGACTCAGGTTTAGTAAACAAGTAGTAAATCTTTGTTATTGTCTTATATTAGTCAATTGGCAATAAAAGAGACGTGTTAAACTGTTTGCTGAATGAGTTTATAAAAAATGCCAGTTGATTTTATCATCAAAAACTTCCACGATTGTATCATAGAAAAAGTCTATTTAAACTTAGTGACACAGTCTCCCAAAAAAAAATCTACCAGAGAGTCATTGCAGTCGACTTCGCTAGCTTAAAGGTATGTCCATAGTGCACCGGCTTCCTGCTTTCCAGCTGTGGGCGGCTTAGACACAAAATCAAGAAAAATCTTCGATTTTTCTCGGCCGTAAGATCTGACAAGTTTCTTCGAGTGTCTTAAACCGTTGGGGGATACCTATTCCAGGTTGGGGATGACTTTATTATCTTTGCCTAATTTGTTCAGGTTCTCTAGGTAACTCTCATCGCTTTTAAGGCAGGCGGCCACTGCGAGCGAAACTAAACTAAGCTAAGAATATAAAAACAAACGGTAGCTAAACGAAAATAAGTTTCATCGGCCATTGGGAACGATTTTCGCTCAGTAGTCAGCTAAGTTAGCTGCGTTTTCGTATTGTATCTCTCCTATCATAGAACTAACCGCTGGCAAAAATTCGCTGGAACCTGTCACGAACTAAAACGAGTGAAACTAAACTACGATTTGAATCTTAGTTCATATATTTTCGTTTAGTTTCGCTCAAGTGGTCGCTGATGCATTTAAAGTAGTAGTGGGAACTATCGAATGAATACTATCGAAACATTCGATAGTTGCAATTCATTCGAATAATTCGATAGCTAGTAAGAAAACATTCGTTGAAAACTATTCGAATAAAAATTATCGAATAGATGCGTCATCTGCCTTGAAATATTTTATTCTAGTAATTTGGCAGCAAAAACCATTCAAATATATATCATTATAAAATTCATTCATTTATAAAATTCATTCATTTATGAAATTCATTTATTGGTCAGGATCGATTATAATAAAATATTAACTGGATTTTAGTTGTCGCCCGGCGACGTAGGTTTCTTTCCGAGAAACCCGACAGCGGTCGGTGGCAATGCTATGAAAGAAGGCGGCATTTTTGATTTTTTGTGGAGTCAGATAAAGATAAGGACACATTATTTTTTTTATTGAGGTGCTAGTATTTACACAGAAAATATATTATAAAGGGCGCTGTTGCCATATATTGGTATTAGTTGATATTAGCAAAGAATATTATTGTTTGGCTTTAGTTAGTTAGGGATAGTATGTCTATATATTTTGCATTCTTTTTATTAATATTCTGTTGTTACACTGCAATAATACTTGTTATTTTGGATGTAGGAAAATGATTTTTAATGTTTTTAAGCAAAGACTGGTTTAATAAATAATAATAACAGTAATAATTTGTTATACCTATTAACAACAAAATTTAAAATCATTTAATATAAACATTTTTTAAGTAGTAGCAAAATATAAACAACAAATTAGATGTCAAAATTATTTATATTAGATCCTATTTAAAAATAATATAGTCTCTAAATTTTTTGTGTGGCAACGTTGGTTTATAAATAATAATAATTACAGAACTAATTTGTTATATTAACAACAAATTTTAAAATCATGAAATATCAACATTTATTAATTTTCTAAGCATGCAGTGTAATGGAAGGAAAATATAAATAAAAAATTAGAAATCAAAATTATTTATATTAGGTGCTTTATATTACTATTTAAAAATAATATATTTACTTTTACTGGCATTTACTTTAAAAAATAAATGAAATATTTCTTCGCAAAAAACTACATGTAAGAGAATTAGCATAAACAAAATACAAACATCGTTAACTTTTTTTTTAATTGGCACGTGTAAAACTTTCAATTTAATTTTCTCACCCCATAGTTTGAGTTCGATAATCATTTACTTAACCACATTACTTAAATATGATTATTAAGTTCAACTAATTCATATTATTAAAAATTAAAACATCTAAAATACAAATATGTATTTTTAAAATTAATTGTAAGTTCATCTCATCTCTCTTAAAAATTGCTACTTCTCAAAATTACCCAATAAAAAATAGACCATATACCATATAAAATTAAATAATTGAAAGATCGGGCTACGGAAAATCACACAAATTTTCTGAAAAATTTTGACCACCTCCACACGCACACAATCGTCAATTAAAAAACTACTATTTTAGTATTTTTATATTTTTAATAAACGCCAAATTTATACGTCGTAGTTATAAAAATTTGGAAGAACTAATAATGCACTGACGCACACAAAAATCAAACGAATACTAAATTCTAAATTTCATTTATCAAAAGCATTCGATAGTCGTGGCTCAACGATAACCATTTAGTCGCACGGCGAGGTTGTCACATATGCTTTAGTATACAAATGAATGAATGATTTTATTCGAATAAAACCATTCGATAGTTGAAATCATTCATTCAGTAACCATTCGATAGTGTAATTCATTCGATAGTTCCCATCGCTAATTTAAACTATGGGAGCTGATTTTTACAAATCTTATCTTCGCTTGGCTTAGTTTAGTTTTGGTTTAGTTTCGCTCGCAGTGGCCGCCCGCCTTTAATGCTATCGGATAAGATGACCATTTCTTGTTTCCGATAGTTCCCTATTTAAGATAAGTTGTACATATCTTTCGATAGCGTAGATTTCTGCATGAAGGACGCTGGATTAGGTGCCCATTAAAAAACGCAGTCTGTGGGTCTTTAAATAGGTAGGCATAGTTCCACGTAAATGATCTTAAAAATACATTTAACTTAACTTCTATATTTAGTGCTGAACCAAACAATAGACCAAGTTAAAGACGTAAATCAGCAGTTTTGTTTCTGGACAGCTCATTTCGCCCTACAAACTCATAACTGTTTTTCTTTTGGCCGCAGCCAGCGTTTCCACTGAAAGCAGTTTTCCAGGTTTATTTCCTGAAAACTGGCGAATAATTTATTAGTTGGAAAGCCCTAGAAAGGCCACAAATGAGAAGTATGGGTTTTATGTGCATTCTCAAGAAATTCGCAGCAAAAAGAATAGAAATTTTGACCTGGTAAGATAAGATTTATTTCTTTTAGTTTATATTACGTGTTACGTGGAAGTTAAATTAACAAAGCACATTTGGTATTCTTATTTTTACCAATTTTCGAATTTAAATTTGTATATTTATCTCCCTTCATTATTATAAATAATTTAATCCGCATAAGTTCTTTCCTTCCTGCGTTCTCACTTTTTTAATTATGCTATAAAATGAAGCCATAATATGGCTTAGACACATTATTAAGAATATTATTCTTAATAATGTGTCTATCAATGTGTTAAACGCAGCATCTGTTTAAAACATATTAATCAGCTGGTATGTTTTCCTTTCGTATAAATCTTTTAAACGTAACATTTGTTATTTAGAAAAAATCTAGACTTTTTTCAAGAGCTAGGCAATGAAATATATACCGAGTGCGTCTCAAAAGTGGCTCACCCCCTATAAATTTTTTATTTTTTCAGATAAAACAACGAGATTTGGTGTGTTAGTATATGACATAAATTAGGACTTATTGACATATTCAATTATTATTGTTTTCGGTCACTTTCGGTTTTACCGGAAATAACTACAACATGACTCTGGCATTTTTAAATGGCACCTTCGGTATTTTATACTTTATTCGATAGAAAATAACACTCTGAATAGAAAAACATATCATAGACATTTTCTCATATGGTTTATTTGAAATTGTAACATGCGGTTCATAATTTACTTCGAAATACCAAGTGTGTGGTACCAAATTATTCGTAAAAAAATGCTTTTTCCAAATATTCGTTCCTTTTGAATAAATTTAGATATGATTAAAAATATTATTTGTGCATCTTTTAACGGGGCCAGGACAAGACACGAAAAACATTAGACGATCAAGTCTATTTTTCCAAGACTCCTTGAATAAAAATTAGATTTTTTAACACAACTGTGGCACTCTAGATTGAAATTTAAAATACGATTTTTTTAAAGCAAAAATGTCAAAAGTTGACATATGATATATCATTCTATTCATGTCGTTTTCTATCGAATAACGTAAAAAAATACCGAGGGTGCCATTTAAAAATCAAAAGTTGTAGTCATTTCCAGTGAAACAGGAAGTGACTAAAAACAATTAAATACCGTCAAAAATCCCAATTTACGTCATATACCAACATACCAAATCTCGTTTTTTTATTTGAAAAAATAAAAAAGTTATAGGGGTGAGCTACTTTTCAGACGCACCCGGTATAAACCATTAAAATATATCAAAATTTCAAGGTGCCTGTTTTTCGTGCCGGTGAGTTTATTTTAAATATGACAGCCATTTATTCTCTTTTTAAATTAATGAATAATAGCTTAGTTTCCTGCTAGTTTTATTAAATACACAGATGAAAACTGTAGGTTTTATGCATATTTAATTACCCCTAGGGTTCAGAATAATAAATAGTAAGTTTACCCGCAATCATGTAATTCTCTATTTTGTTACTTTCTTTCCGTGTTCGTTAGCTTAGGAAAAACGAAAGAAACCTGCTTTTCATTTTCTCGTTTTAACTTTGTCTAAGCCATTATCGCTTTTTCATATAGCTTGTTTGCTGTTCTATTTGCTTAGATTAATCCTGGGTGGGCCGATATGGAACTATAAACAGAATAGGTGGTATAACAAGTCATTAAAATTTTTGTTTTAGTTTAGACAATGAGTCTATTAATGTTGACGGTATAAGATAAATATTTTTAGTATCCCAGTTAAAAATGTGCTTAATTATCCAATAAAAAAATTATAACGCTGAAAGAATGCTTGTTCACAAATACGATCGAAAAAAAACGGCGTTAGAGTTGCCTTGGAATACCTTCGATCATCTATTCCAAGGCAACTTGACGCCTTTTTTAGATTATATAGTATTTTAAGAGTAGCATTATAGTCAAGATAAAGTCTGTCCAAAAAAATCAGCGAAGATTTCGACATCCAAAAAATGACAGAAATCACAATTTCCCTGTGAATTAAAATGACAGACACAATTGTCACTGTCAGGGATCCTCTCGTTGGATCAATTATATATAGTTCATTTCAACTTTCTGTTTTACCGGAAACGACTACAACTTTTGATTTTCAAATGGCACCCTCGGTATTTTTTTACTTCATTCGATTGGAAATACTATTCTGAATAGAATGACATATCTTATGTGAGCTTTTGACATTCTCGCTTAATAAAAAATCGTATTTTAAAATTCAATCTAGACTGGCAATCTAGGAGCCTTGGAAAAATAGATTTGATCGTCTAATGTTTTGAGTATCTTATCCTGGCCAGTTAGAAAATGCTCAAATCGTATTTTTAATCATATGTCAATTTTTTCAAATGGAACGAGGGTGGCTCATTAGCATATTTGGAAAAAGCATTTTTTTACGAATAATTTGATACCACACACTCGGTCAAATTTTGTTACGAACCACAAGTTATAATTTCAAATAAACCATATGCGAAAATGTCAAAAGTCATATGATATGTCATTCTATTCAGAGTGTTATTTTCTATCGAATAAAGTAAAAAAATACCGAGGGTGCCATTTAAAACTCAAAAGCTATAGTCATTTCCGGTGAAACAGGAAGGTGACCGAAAACAATTGAATACGTCAGTCAATCCTAATTTATGTCATATACTAACATACCAAATCTCGTTTGTTTAACTGAAAAAATAAAAAAGTTATAGGGGTGAGCCACTTTTGAGACGCATCCGGTATAGAAGTCACCCTATATACCATAGCATATTATAATTAATGTTTACTAACAACAATATCATGCAATAATTAGTATATGAGCGCATTTTATATTATATTCTAAATATACCCTTTAATGATTAATTCATAATTTCCATTTGTATTTCGGTACTAATATCTGTCATGTCAATGTCAGAGCATTATTGTTA
The DNA here is from genome assembly GCF_002938485.1 of Sitophilus oryzae. NCBI lineage: Eukaryota > Metazoa > Arthropoda > Insecta > Coleoptera > Curculionidae > Sitophilus > Sitophilus oryzae. The sequence goes on along the minus strand of NW_022146198.1, from coordinate 750,733 downwards.
TTCATATTGTGTTGAAAATCGTGTACATTTATGTAAGTTGATTTAAATAAATAAAAATATTATAACTACTATAGTTCAAAATTTCAAAGTAAAGCGCAAAATAACATTAGAATATAAATAGCATGTCAAATTAGTCACTGATAAATGTAATTTAACTAATTTAGTTTTTGAATAATGATTGACTAAAAAAATTAATATTTAAATTAATTTTTAAGGTATTCATGTATACCTATAGTGAGGGAAATGTATAAAAAAGAAGAAAAAAGATTAAACGGCTCAGCCCTAAACAACTCGTAACCGTATACACCAGTGTACATCAGTGCAGACACGCACACTCACTCACTCACACAACCACACCTACACTAGTGCGAACTGATGTAACTGCCTTCAGGCTTCATCAGTACGGTATGGAATCAGGAAGCGAAGAAACCGATCCCAAAACACAAAAAACCAGGAAGCAAACGATGCAACGAGGCACCGTGTGCAACCCAGGAGATGGAAAAAAATTGATGAAGAAACGAAAATAAAAGGAGCAAACGGGAGCCTAAAGCCCCAATTTGCAGCCAAGAACCAGAGTCGCCCAGGATTGCGGGCTTCGTCCAGAACGTCCATGGTTCTTCATCATTTTTTTTTCTTTTTTCCATCTCCTGGGTTGCACACGGTGCCTCGTTGCATCGTTTGCTTCCTGGTTTTTTGTGTTTTGGGATCGGTTTCTTCGCTTCCTGATTCCTTACCGTACTGATGAAGCCTGAAGGCAGTTACATCAGTGTGCACTAGTGTAGGTGTGGTTGTGTGAGTGAGTGAGTATGCGTGTTTGCACTGGTGTACACTGGTGTATACTGTTACGGGTTGTTGAGGGCTGAGCCGTTTAATATTTTTTCTTCTTTTATATACCTATATACATATTCGACATCATCACCCCCCATTTTTGACAGTTCTGCTTGACGTTTCAGTTGACACATTTGAAATATTGTGTCGGAACTTAAATTAACAGAGACCTTATTGAAAATCTGTGCTCATGTTTGAAGTGAAACTTCTTCTTGCTTCTGTCTGTCCATCTGTCAGTCTCTCCGTCTGTCTCTCTGTCCATCTGTCCGTCTGAGGTCTCCATTCGGGTACCTCTATCCACGTGCCGAGTTTGGTTCAAATCGACCCATAATTAAGAAAAATCCTGATGATTTCGTCGATTTAGAGGCATCGCGCATCGGTTCAAAACGTCGAGGGCGTCATCCGTCCCCAATTATACTGAAATCGACCCACACTTTTATTCAATATCAAATCCTTAATTCCATATGATGAAGATGTAAACAAAACCTCGTATCCAATTTTGCAAGGTGGGACCATGTGCATCGTCGCTCACCTAGCCTATCCCCCAAATTTGGTCGCGATCGGACGACATCAACTTTTGACGTTTCTTATGTCAAAACTGACTGTCACAGTGACACCTGTCGCACACGGTCAAGTTGGCCTTAGTCCAATCTATCGACACACCAAATTTAATTTCAATCGGAGATTTTTTTGATTTGATTCATTGATGGTGGGGTTTCGTAGTGCACAAAACGCCGTCAAAATATTATGAAAAAATGGGGTTCTTCGAGCCACATCTACATTCCGAGTTTCAGCCCCCTAGCTCGCATAGTTTCTGGTTAGATTTCCTAAGAATATTGATATTCGTAAAAAAATGTATTTTTATATAATTTAATTTTTGGGACAGTAAACATTCAATTTATTGTTCAAATAGATGCATTTTACAAATTAAATTTTTAAAATTAATGTTCAAATTTGGCGCGCGGGCGATAGGTTCTCGACAAGGATAGATAGAGTAGAAGCACCGCGTGTGCAACCAAAAAAGAAGATAAATGGAAGTCGTTGATATGTTTGCGACAGTTTCCATGGTGATTTACTTATCCACGTAAGTATATATGATCTAGGCACAAAAGATATTAAATTCAATTAGAAATAAAATTATCTATATACCAGAGGAATTATAAAGTATAAGGCCCTCGTGACTGAAACTTTGCCCTCGGTAATTGACACCCTTATAATTCCCTTGATACATAAATAACTATTTTATTGATTATTATGATTATTCATTCCGATGAAATGCAGTAGTAGATCCGTCCGTAAAGCTTAACTCAGCTAATAACATAAACGGTTTTGATGGAATACTAAATACAATAGAGGAAGTGCTTTTTAAAATAACGGCCCGTGAATGGCTCCGGTACAATTTCATTAAAGCGAGCATGTGTTATTCATAACTCGTAGGTACTTTGGTATTTACAGATGCAGGTCTCAAAGCAAAAAGCTCCATGCAGCGCAATGCTATACGAAAATCCTAGTTAAATATTTCAGGTGCATTATATTGGGCTGTTTTTAGTTTAATCATGCCTTTTGCGTCTTTGTTGCTATGTAGAATTATTCAGAAGTTTAATTTTGCAAATAGGTATGCATAATTGTTTTTTAAATAAAAATAATCGTATTTTTAGAACTACTGGTTCGTTCAAATGAAAGATAAGAGGAAATTTCTCACATGGATGGTCAAATTCTATAGTTTTCATTATATCAAACAGCCTCTGAATGTTTTCTTCAGTGCAGAACTCATCAAAATTTAATATAAATAATTTTTCCATTTCCAATAAATAAAATGAACAAATTTTTCATGATCAAAGGCTTTTAAATGGGTAAATAATTTCGAGTTATCCAGAGATTCGGATTCTTTTGCAAATTTTAGACAAATATCACATTGATGTATTTGAAGACCCTTTTAAATGATGTAGTCAAACATAATTAAAGGCATTTTGAGTTGAAAACATTTCTCAGAGAGTGTTTGATATAATGAAAACTAACTATAGAATTTGACCACCCATGTGAGAAATTTCCTCTTATTTACATCATTAAATGATTTATTAGATTGAAAATATTTGATGTATTAAAGTTTACAAATAAAGTTAAATAAATTAATTTTTTATACTATAAATATCTTTTTTTTCCTTATAAATAAACACATTTGTATCCCATTTTAAATAAGATATACAAATTACCAAAACTTAGAAATAACAGTTCAAAAGTTCAACAAAAATCCTACACCCGTTTTTAAAAAGAAACATATAACCACGCACTATGTCATTCCAGCAAGCGAATACGACACAGCATAGGTTTCCGGACTAAACGACTGGTGTATTTACACCACTCAATAGGCGTGTGGGGTTTGTCGAGCGGTTTACCGATGCAGTCGCTTTCTTTCGATAGGGTTTTCAGCCGACTCGTCCCGTCGCGTCGTCTATCGACGAGCGGGCCGAGGTTGCCATATTTCAACCATAAAGCTCTTGCCGCGAGTAATAAACAAATTAACAACCTGTATATTTATCATCTTTATTTATTTCTAAACAATTTTCATCACTTGATTTTGTTTTGTACGACAAATGGTGGTTGCCAAAAAATTAAAGAAATCTTCGGGGTAAAATTGCTAAAACCGATTCACAAATAAGAATCGTAATGCCCATCACTAATTTGTAAGTACATAGTTTGAAAATATAGAAGACAAACACAATTAACTAATAAAAGATTGATTTTGGAGTTACATTCCTTTATTTTTAATAGAAAGGATTTATGAATGTCAATCCTACGACGAATGCTGTGAACTGAAAATATTTCCTATCCAACAAAATAAAAATTTACTCTGACTACACCCAATAATGTTCTTTAAAGAGAACTTTTTCAGTAAAACTTTCACAGATGTCGAAACTCATAAACTTGGCATCTCTAAGAATATCTTGTAAAAGGAAGTTTTTTTTTTCAATTGTATACTAAACTAAGAAAAAAAGAGTGAAGATATAAATAAGAAGTAAATTAAATGAATTTATAATAGATACATATTTTGAAATTCTCTTAGTTTTATGTATTTCTCAAAATACTCAAGAAAAAGTATTTACATAATATTATTTTTCTTCATCTTATCTTATGAAATATTAAGCAGCTAAAGCGCCAGATGATTTAATATACGATTCGAAAATAACATGATCACCGGAAATGCTAAACTTAAACCAAGGTTGACCAACTCATTTGTAGGAATCGCAAGAAGTTATTCTCTAAATAGAACTTAGGTTAAGATCAGTTCATGCAGTTCGCTATCCAGATATATATTTATATATTTTGCCATTTCTATTCATAGACCGATATGCCAAATTTCTAGTTTTAAATGTGTTGATTTTATGTTTGTTTTAAACAAAAAACTAAAAAACAATTAACTAAATTAATAACAAATGCTTTTGAATTCATATCTCCTTTCATTTCTGATGCACTTGAATAATCATATAGGTACAGATGCAACAGTTTGACAAAAGCCAGTATCTGAGACGGTTTTACGCTTTTCGTCTCGGCGCACTCACTGATGAGGTGATCTGGTGTTTCCCCATTTTCCCCACAGAATCTGTATTCTCCATTGATTCTTAGCTTCAATCAACTGAGGTGTTCATTGAGGAGACAGTGTCCTGTTAAAACCCCGTGGCAATCCGAAGATTGTTCTTACTTAAAGCATAGCAATGATTTATTGCAAAAGATGCATTCTCCCCTCCTATAATGGAATGCATTTTTCCACCCAAAAATTCTTTACATCAAAGATATTTCTGCGAAAATCCGTCATATTCGTATAAGCAAAATTGACTAATTATAACATTTATGCAATTATCTATTCGTAATTCGTAGCCAGTCGAGAATCTTCTTACTCGTATGTAGTGATGTTGGTAGCGAATATTTCCATTTGAATATTGCTGGAAATTTCAGAAATTTCCGGAATATTCGGTCCCAAAATCGCGAATATTCGCAAAAATCCGAATTTTGCAAGAAATTTCTTTTCAAAATTCAAGACATTGAGCAAAAATTTAACGAAAGAGTATCAAGTATGCCGATTCTTAAGTCAGAAGAAAAAGAATGCTTCTCCGCCTTACAAAATAAAAAGATGGCTCTTGAACCAATGCATTTTGCCGCGAATCTCTTGGACCCCTGTTTCCTGGGAGAGCACCTTAACAATGAAGAACACATAGCCGCTATGAAATTTATCAACAATATCACCAACAATCATCATCAGTTTGTCATTAATAAGCTATTTTTACAGATGTAACAAATAATTGCGCCAAATCGGGTTTATGGGCTCTCGAGTACGTTTGGATGTCAGTTAAAAATGTAGACTGTCTAAGTTGGTGGCAAGCAATGTGTAAAAATACTCAGTTCAAATATTTAGCTGTTGCTTTGCTGTCTTTACCAACGTCATCTACAGCCACAGAGAGAAGTTTCATTAGTTACAGTTTTATCCATACTAAAAAAAAGGAATCGCTTAACTGCAAAATGAGCCGGCAAAATAAATATTCGTAGCTCATAACAATAAATTATTACCTACTACAAAAACAAAAAGTGGATATGGAGCATGATATTCAACAACATGAAATTCCTCCAGAACCACTAGAACTCGTGGAGGTAGAGGTCCATCCTTCAGAATCAGAACCAGATGATACGTCAAATATATCTGATTTGGAAATAGAAACTGACGAAGACAGTACTACTACTACTATAATACGATATATGATATTCCGGAATAGAATAATTCAGTTATTTGTATTTTACGTTTTTTAAATTTATATTTCGTGCTTTTCTGTTTTTTTTAAATTCATAGTCATAGTTCGTGGTTTATGCACAAAATACAAATGTTACCAAATGATTTTTGTTATGGGTTATGTTTATGACTTTTATGGGTTATGTATTGTTTATTAAAAATATAACAACTAATATTATGTTGATTGTTTTTTTTTCCACTTACATGTTGGTATCAAATGTCTATATCTAATTTATTCCCTTATTGTATCGACAAAAAATATGTAAAATTGTAAAATTTCCTTATATTTCATAAATTTCCGAAAGTTTCCGAAAGTTTCAGAAATTTCCTGCAACAATCAAAAATTTCTGAAATATTAACATCACTACTCGTATGGTAATAATAAAGACCTACAGATTTTTCCAGTCTGGCTTATTTTTAGAAACTAAACAGTGAGTGATACACATAACACTGCCAAATGTAAATATTTGTCTGAAGTTTGGGCCTGTGAGAAAGTCACATATGGCGTTAAATGATCAAAGTTCTTTTTCGAAACATATACTTACTATGCATGTGTATATTTCTTTATTAAAAGATTCAGATATTGATTTAGATTTTGTGGTAGCTGAAGAATAAATTTAATATTTCCGATATTAAAGAAAGAGTAATAATGTTTTTGGACGAGTGAATGAACTTTATGAATTATTGATTTTTATTCTATTCGCTTTCTTGGAAAATCAATTACTTATTTTCACATCGTTTTGTAAAATACTTGAAAATAATAGTTATTGATTATTAAATGTCTAAAGTTGTTTATGAAAGTCTAGAAAAATAATATATTATTGATATAGTATCCATTGAAATGAAAATCGATGAAAAACACTTGTAAACTAAAACAAAATATTAAAAGACAAAAAGTAAAACGTCTCCAGATTTCCAGGTATACAGTAAAACTTGATTTTTGACATCAAAGTTGTTTCAGGAAACTTTTTACATTTTTCCTAACAAAATACAAAATAGGTACATGTATCTGACAAAAATTATTATAAATTATGTGGTTTAATTACAATCACACTGTATAATATGTAGTATGTATCTCTTTTTTACGTTTTCAACATGGTATGCCCTACTATTTTCTCCAATACCAAATCCCAGCTTACATTTTAATCCAAAAAATCCAGGATCCAAATCCTTGCGATAAGACAATGACAGACATTTTGGACACTATGGTTCGTATAAGCCCCCTAAATCCGATGTTTAACCATAGTAAATTTTTGTTATTTTTAATATAAAATTCAATTGAAGTGATTAAAAAGTACTCTCTCAATACAAAAAGAAATGCAACGAAGTTACAATTAAGGAATAAATAATAAATTAAATTCATTACAAATTTCATTGGTTTGAAATGACGCGTAGAAAATTGTGACGTCACCTATCAGCATTTGGCTGAATAGTTGACAGAGGGCGCGAGCCTCTGAAGTATAATATTATGGCGTGTCTAGTTATCTGCTACCGTATTGACACCATATATCTTAAAATCACGTTAGATTTTTCTATTTTTATTAAGATCGTTAAAAAATACGTTTTATTTGGGACTATTCTTTATTACCCCAATTTTAAATTTACTTTTATATTTTTTACTACTAGAAATTAAAACTTAAATTTTTATAATTAACAGGTTATTGCCATTTTTATCGAAGCACTAAACACTACCAAAGTTGTTCGGATGTTCGGGGCGTTCGAGGGTTCGAGGTTAGATTTGTATTTTGTGGATTTTGCGTTTGGCGTTAAATACTTTGAGTTTTCAATTTTGTTTTATTGTACCCTCTTTATTATTTTTGTAATGAAGAGTGTTAAAGGTTGTTTTGTGAAGGTCTGTCTAAATAACTGTGAAGGCTCTCCAGAAAAAAGTTTTTATTAATATAATGACACATGCCAAACCGCTTCGACGCCGACCACCAGCGTCTCTGATGGCAAACCGTGACACTTTTGATAGGTGACGTCATAGATTGCAAAAGTGTAAATTTGAAATTCTTAATATTTATTATTTTTTTTTAAATGAGATGAAATTGAAGTAAAATAAAAAAGTACGAGTTTCATAAAATTGTATGAAGATTAATTATTTGCAATAAAAAAACTATGGTTAAACTCCGGATTGTTCGAAATCCCCAAAGCTTCAAAACACCCGAACAAATAATTTATCTAACTGAAATAATTTGTACATGAATATTTCTTTATAATTTTCTTGTTACCAAAAATTTTAGTGTATAATCAATTCGCCCCCATTTAAGTAAGTAGTAGGCTAAAGTGATTCTCTCAAATTGGTCCTTTGAGATTATAAGCTTCATTGTAGAGCATGGCTCTTTTAGTATCAAGTTCACTTAATACTGTACAGAGTCAGCACTTAAAACAATAAGTACCTAGGTAATAAACGGAGCTTTATTTAAATACTATAATATATATTGTTACTCATCATTCCTGTCAAAACAGAGTTTTGACAAAAATCGTAGTCATAAACATTAAAAACAGACACATATTTTTTAACTTTCAATAGTTTCAATGTATGGTAGTACGAAATTTTGAAAAGTTACTTACTAGTCTAGACTCCCATAGAATACAGCCGATTTATAATCAACTACCGAGTTTTGTTGACACTTTTTACAACAAAAATATTTCAAAGTATGTTTTACAATTAAAAGAATAAAATATAGTGTTCGATTTTTGTTATTATAAAATATTTGAAAACATATTAAAAATATCAAAGAAATTAAAAAATCTAGAAAATAACAAAAATTAATAGACCCGTTAAGTAAAGGAAACCGTAAGACCCTAATTTGTCTTTTGGGAATTAGAGAGTTTAACCCTTCTGAAGAGGATGATCTTTTGTTGCCAGGTTAACCCACAAACCACAGATTTCCTTTTAATCTGAGCCCGAAGTATTATCTCTTTAACAAAAGCGTCACAGAAGCGCAAGAGACGAGATATAGGAAAACTATATAAGGTATTTTTATTATACTTATTTACAAATTAAAAACTAAACTTGTCGTTGTATATATATATATATATATATATATATATATATATATATATATATATATATATATATACAATATATATATTGCGGATTTTTACGACATTCGTCGTCTCCCCCTTCTCAACTTCCCCAGATTTCTGTCTGTCCAGTCTTCTTCCTGAAGGCCCTTAGAATTCATAGCGTCAACTACGCCCTGCTTCCATCTTCGAGGTGGTCTTCCACGTTTCCGCCTTTCGCTTGGTGTCCATGAATTAATTCTTTTCGGCCATCGGTTATCATCCATTCGTTGGAGGTGTCCGTACCAACTTAGTATTTTGCCGTCAATGGCGTCGAGAATAGTTTCTTTTTCTCCTATAATTTCTCGTATTCTTTGATTTGAGATGTGTTCCAGTCTTGAAATGCGACAACTTCTTCGCCAAAAATCCATTTCAAGAGACAGCAACTTATTTTTCTCTACTTTGTTTAGCTCCCACGTTTCAGCGCCATAAGTGGTAATGCTCTCTACAATGGCTTTATAAAGTAGAATTTTTGTTTTTTGGGAAATTTTGTCACTCCACAACAACGAGTTAAGTTGACCGATAACTCTTTTTCCTTGACCAACTTTATTTGCAATATCTTGAGTGCTTTTTCCATTTGTTGTAAAAGTGACGCCCAAGTATTTAAATGTACAGACATTTTTAATTGTGCCGATTCCTACATCCAAATCCTCACGTTCGTCATCACCCACTACCATGTACTCCGTCTTCTTTGTGTTTATTGTTAGGCCCCATTTCGAATATTCCTCATGCGTTTTCTAAACATATAACTGGAGTCGTCTCTGTCTCCCGCTATCAAGACCTGGTTGTCGGTAAAGAGTAAGGTATATAAAGTGTCTTTTCCTACTGGGATTCCCATTCCACGGCATTTCATCTTCCAACACTTCAGTACTTCCTCCAAATATACTTTAAATAAAGTTGGTGCTAATGAACACCCTTGTCTTAAGCCCTTATTCACAAGAAATTCTTGGAAAATATTGTTTCCAAGTTTAACTGTGCTACTGCAACCCTCGTATAATTTTCTTGTTGCTTGGACATACCAACTACTGATACCAAATTTTTGCATTGACACCCACAACTTACTCAGTGGGACTGTATCTTCTGTAGATCAATAAATGTCAAGTGGACCGTCCTTCCCCTTTCTAGCCTGTTTTCGATTAGATGCTTAAGAGTGAAAATGCCATCAGTACATGAGCGTCCCGGTCTAAAACCATTTTGCTCTTCCGATTCCGTTATTTGTGCTTCTAACTTATGTTTTAGTACTTAACTAAACTTGTTAACAATGTTAAAAAATATTGAAGAAAGCAACAAAAGAAATAATCAAATTAAAATATATTAATTTTTTTACAGATAACTCTAAGAAAGAGATAAGTGTTTTTGTTTTGATTTGTGTTTTTTTTTCTCTCTTTTTCTCCATCCGTAACCTGGGAATAGGAATCTTCCAACGGTTCAAGACATACGAAGAATCTTAAAACTTACTACCGATAAAAATCAAAGATTTTTATTGATTTCAACAAGAACAATCTTCGGATTGTCACGGGGTTTTTAACAGAACATTGTCTCCTCAACGAACACCTCAGTAGACTGAAGCTAAGAAACAACAGCAAATGCAGAGTCTGTAGGGAAAATGGGAAAACACCAAAACGACTGAGTGCACCGAGACGACAACCATTCGTGCTATAAACTTTGGTACGACTGACATTGGAATTGGAGAACTAACCTCTGCAAAAGATACTCTTTTTTTATACTAAACCTCCTAGATAACTTTTTAAAATTAAAACAAAGTTTTTAATTTTATCGTATTAGTGACGTTATTAACTTATTTTTTAAAATACACGTTACAATAGAAATATGTCTTTATCAGTATCTTTATCTAAGTAGGCAGTATCTTCAGATAGAATAATAAGTAATTTTATCTAAGCGTATTTAACTGTTCATAATTATTATAATACTTTACACACACTGTAGAGAACACTGTTCTCTTCTTCTACACATATTTTATATTTATTAATCTTCATATATTATCCTATTTCCTATTAGAAGAAGTAAAGAAACATATTTTGTCTACATTTTTAAAAAATGGTTTAGACATTTTAAAATTATACCAAGACTAAATGCCCATAGAATTCAAAATTAACTCTAATAAGACTTAACTCGATTTATATTAAGTCGCAGGCTTATTATTATTCTGTTGCGAATTTCCAAGTTAACTTTCGATCTGATTGTTTAATTTTTTGTTTTCTTATTATCCTGTTCGTATTTGAATAATTAATATATGGAGTGGTCAGAATTAAAATCGATCAAGTCTTTATATGTTTATGTTTATAAAATATTGTTTTTTTTTGCAGTAGAGAAGCGAATGAAGTCATACTTCACGCATTAAGCAGTTATAGCTTGTTTCTGTTTGGTTTCTGAATATAATTGTTTATTCCTTTCAGGAAGTAAACTGGACCAAGTCCATAAAATTTAACGCTGTGCACGATTTTAACACACGTGCTAAAGTTTAGAGCTAAAAAAATATTTTTTTGTTAAAATGTATGACAATGAAACAAAGTCTGAACCATTTGCCACAAGTGAATCAAATTATCGGCCATCTGAAAGGTCTGATTCTATCGATTCTGAAAGTATAGTTGGATTTATCATTATTTTCATTATTACTACATCAATAAGTAAACCTGTTTTTCTTACAAAAACTTATAGATATCTGACATGTTATTGGTCTGAATAAAACTGCACGAGGAAGAAAAATCTTATCATTTCATATAGACGTAACGTAACACACTCTGAAAGGCAACACATAAAAGATCTTCTTTCCTTTATATATAATTTTTATAAAAATCGAAGAGAACACTATTAATAGACAACGTGAAGCCAACAAATCCCTTAATGACGAAGAAGAATGTACCGATGAACCAATTTATATCTAAAATTTCAAATATTTTCAGAGATAGAATGGTTCAAGTCCAAAAAAGTATAAACAACGATCCTAAAAATGACCACAGTTTGTTGTATTTTGAGTTACTTTAATTCGCAATTGTACAATTTAAAATATAATAAAGCATTGTGTCAAGTTTTCTTCTCCAGCTTGATTTATTTACATATTAAGTAACATTAAAAAGCTTTAACTCTCATTTTCTCCATAATTATCTTGTAGGACTTGATCCAGTTCAGTTATGAACCTCTCATATACAGGGTGTTTCAAAACAAATGCGAAAAACTTCAGGGGGTGATTCCTTGTTCAAAATAAAGGATAGTTTGCTTCATAAACGTTGGGTCAAAAGTCAACCATTAGGGAGATATCGCGGTACAAAGATGGCGGAAAAATAATGTTCTTATTTTTTATCTTGAAAACGAAAAGAGATAGACTAATGAAATTTTACGGAAGCATTACAGTTATGAAAACACACTTTCTGGTAATTTTTTCCCTTTTTCAAAATGAGTGGAAGGGGTTGAAATAAACTACCCCTATCATTCCTGCTAATGAAATTTAAAGAAAAATCTTATCAAACACATGCAAAAAAAAATAATTTTCATAGTTTAGTTTATTTAGAAACTTTTTTATCTCTTGTGTTTTTTTGATAAAACTCACCGATTTGAAATTAAAAAATAAAATGTAAAGCATTACATGTCAGGACAAAAAACATTTTTAGATAAAGAATCTAGTGGGCAGCTGTAATTTTTTTAGGAAAAAATCTAGTCGGCCGCTGTCACTTTTTAGGATGTTTCTAATATTGTTTTATTTGACCATTACCCTACTGCAATACGTTATTATCTAGATTATTATTATTATCATTATTATCACTAGATTGTTAATCTAAAAATATTTTTAGTCTTGACATGTAATGCTTTACATTTTATTTTTTAATTTCAAATCGGTGAGTTTTATAAAAAAAATACAAGAGATAAAAAAGTTTCTAAATAAACTAAACTATGAAAATTATTTTTTTTTGCATGTGTTTGATAAGATTTTTCTTTAAATTTCATTAGCAGGAATGATAGGGGTAGTTTATTTCAACCCCTTCCACTCATTTTGAAAAAGGGAAAAAATTACCAGAAAGTGTGTTTTCATAACTGTAATGCTTCCGTAAAATTTCATTAGTCTATCTCTTTTCGTTTTCAAGATAAAAAATAAAAACATTATTTTTCCGCCATCTTTGCACCGCGATATCTCCCTAATGGTTGACTTTTGACCCAACGTTTATAAAGCAAACTACCCTTTATTTTGAACAAGGAATCACCCCCTGAAGTTTTTCGCATTTGTTTTGAAACACCCTGTATACAGGATCCAGCAATAGTGCGTCGGGCATCTGCATATTAAGTGCAAATCTAAAGTATGTTCTAGGATGTATTCCAGGAAAGTATTTTAACTTCTCTAGGGTGGCTCAAAAAAGTGTGAGTGGATCGGGATAAACTTTTTTAAATGCCATAAAAACACCCTGTATATTATTTCATTTTTGGCTTCTTTTCAGATCACTTTACATAATCCTAAGATATGACTAAATATATTTCGATAGTTTTAGAGAGGTTTAATAAATAAATAAAAAATATATTTTTTTCAGCCTTTACTTAAAAAAATTATTAAAAATACAAGAACTGTCCTGAAATCAAAACTATATTACATATTTCCTTTAGATGGTCTGTACTTACTTTGCTATAGATATGGTAATCGTATATCATACAGGATGTTTAAAATTTTAGCGAAAACTTTCTAAAACATAAAATAATTTTTCTTCATTTTTTTATATGGATCATCCTGTATATTATTTTTTCAATAGACGGAGAATTAAAAAATGGACATTTTTTGTATTTAGAGTATTTCAACATTTTTAACAGTTTCGCAGATATTGGCGGTTTTATATTTCATATGCCATTTTCCATAGTAAATTTTATCAAAGCCACCCAATGATTTTTCTCTCGTATTTTAGCGTTGAGAGAGCCATCTAAAATAATACTGCGTGTATATGTGTAAAGGAAGCCAAAAATGCAATAATATACAGGGTGTTCCATTTAAAAAATCATCCCGATCCACTTTTTTGAGCCACCCTATAGAAGTTAAAATATTTTCCTGAAATACTTTATATAGGTTTACACTTAAACAAAATTCCCGACCCACCCGACCCACTATTACCGCACACTGTAAGTATTTAATCAAAAGAATATTCCCTACCCTGTTAAGTATTACAAGCCACAGGAATCAAAAGTTTGACTTAAAATAAATCACAGGGATTCGATTTCGAAAACAAACAACGTAGGCGGATGCTCCTAACGAAATTACGGCTTAAAAATAGCTTCCCCGCTCTTGGGGACGACACACCGTAAAAGAGACGACACACCGTAAAACCCCACCCCTCTCACCTATTCCAAACTCCTCCCTCCATTTTGGTTCGCAACACACCGTCCTGCAGCCTCCACTCGATGGACCATCACTGATTTAAACCTTTTTTTTCGATTTTAACATCCCTGTATATAGAAAAAGCACAAAATCCCGCGAAAATCTACTGCGTCACGAACGAACAACACACCAAACAAACACTACCGCGCGGCGCGTAAACAAAAGACGACGATTGTCCCGCCAAAGGAGGAAGCGAACACAGCCACCCGCGATCGAGAGCGTCGTGCAATGCGTTGTAGCCTGCTGCTGCTGCTGCTGGTGCCGGCGCTAGCTGCTCGCAGGGTGTGTTGACTTTGTTGTTCTTCTTTTCGGCCAGGTTTCGGGTCGACGCCGCGACGCTGGGAGACGCTCGGGGAGGGTGAGCGTATGTAGCAGTCGGGATGAGATTGGCTGAGCTGAGTTGAGAGGCTATGTGGTATAGCTAAAGTAAACTATTAACAGTTAAAACGTTATTATGATTTTGAATTGCAAAAGCTTTATTTCGTAATCTATTTCTATAGACATTATACTTCACCGATGGAGATTTTTTTTCTCTTACTGTGAATACAAAGACCTATCACTGCTCAAATTTACTAAAGCCCAGAGGCTGAATTTTACTTCATTTAGCGCGCTTATTTTATTTATTAGCCGACCATACCAATAGGTATAGTAGGCTATTAAGATCGGCATTTTTTTTTTTAATTTCACTCAAAATGAGTTATTTGGGTCATAAATGACCTAAATACAAAATATTTTGATGTTGTCTGTCTGTCTGTCTGTCTGTCTGTCTGTCTGTCTGTCTGTCTGTCTGTCTGTCTGTCTGTCTGTCTGTCTGTCTGTCTGTCTGTCTGTCTGTCTGTCTGTCTGTCTGTCTGTCTGTCTGTCTGTCTGTCTGTCTGTCTGTCTGTCTGTTCGTCTGTCTGTCTGTCTGTCTGTCTCTGTCTGTCTGTCTGTCTGTCTGTCTGTCTGTCTGTCTGTCTGTCTGTCTGTCTGTCTGTCTGTCTGTCTGTCTGTCTGTCTGTCTCTGTCTGTCTGTCTGTCTGTCTGTCTGTCTGTCTGTCTGTCTGTCTGTCTGTCTGTCTGTCTGTCTGTCTGTCTGTCTGTCTGTCTGTCTGTCTGTCTGTCTGTCTGTCTGTTACTGTCTGTCTGTCTGTCTGTCTGTCTGTCTGTCTGTCTGTCTGTCTGTCTGTCTGTCTGTCTGTCTGTCTGTCTGTCTGTCTGTCTGTCTGTTCGTCTGTCTGTCTGTCTGTCTGCGTTCGTCTGTTCGTCTGTCTGTCTGTCTGTCTGTCCGTCTGTCTGTCTGTCTGTCTGTCTGTCTGTCTGTCTGTCTGTCTGTCTGTCTGTCTGTCTGTCTGTCTGTCTGTCTGTCTGTCTGTCTGTCTGTCTGTCTGTCTGTCTGTCTGTCTGTCTGTCTGTCTGTCTGTCTGTCTGTCTGTCTGTCTGTCTGTCTGTCTGTCTGTCTGTCTGTCTGTCTGTCTGTCTGTCTGTCTGTCTGTCTGTCTGTCAAAACACCTCATCACTGAGTGCTTCGAGACAACAATCATTAATTGGGGATTTTAACAGAAGTCTATGAAATAATGAAATAACAAAAAAATACAGACTAATCTAAGTACGAGAGCTAGCAACGTCGAAAAAACAAGTATTTTAAGACGTCTGGCTCTTTGATATATCTTTTACTATGCTCTCTAGAACAGCATGCGGCCCGTCTGGCTGCCGGTAAACGTTGCGTTTCCTACTGCGCATTGAAAGAAGATCCTCTATTTTTATTAGTCCTTTAAATTCTAGTATTGAATATAAATCGAACATGTCTCCATAGCGCAGTGCGTAGAGTTTCCGACCACGAACAGATGATTCAGAGTTCGAATCCAGGTCAGGTCAAAGACTTTTTTATTTTATTTTCGTTTATATTCTGATATTAAAGTATTAAATATTTGTTTTTTTTAATTACCAGAATTATTTAATACTTAATAATACGATCAGAATATAAACGAAAATAAAATAAAAAAGTCTTTGACCTGATCCGGATTCGAACTCTGAATCGTCGGTTCGTGGTCGGAAACTCTACGCACTGCGCTATGGAGACATGTTCGATTTATATTCAATACTAGAATTTATAGGACTAAATTAATAAAAAACATAGGATCTTCTTCCGATGCGCAGTAGTAATCCCAACGGGTATCGACAGCCAGACGGGCCGCATGCTATTCCAGAGAGCATAGTAAAAGATATATCAAAGAGCCAGACGTCTTAAAATACTTTCTCGAAAACGTTGCTAGCTCTTAGACTATAAGACCTTATTTATTAGATTATGATTTTTATTGAATTAAAAAAAAATCCAAACTCTAGGTTTAATCTCTTTGAACACGAACTGTTTGTAAAAATATATACAGGGTGTCCCAATTTTCCGTAGACATAAAACTACTACGTATTTTTGGAATCAAAATAAGTTTATTGGGCACAATTTACCTCTGTATAAATGTGCTTCGGTTGTCCGTTAGAGGGCATCAAACTTTAAAATAAACCCATTTTTTTGAGATATTTTAAGAACCGTTATTCCGATTTGAATGAAATTTTGGGTGTCTATGATTAAATGCTTTAACATTTGACTTTAAAAATGAAGAAAAAGTACGGGAAGGATAAAAACTACCTCCACCCCTACAAAAAATTTAGTATAAATATTTTTAAACTTAACCAACGACCGATTTTTTTCCGTAAAATGGTCCTTCTAGTATTGACTACATTTTTGTCTCTTGTAAAAAACGTCAACGCGCATACTTCTTGAGGAAAAACATATTTTTCCGAAGCTGATTTCCAAAAAATGTTTTTTGTCACTTCAAGTAACGAAGGAGCATAAAATCAAGGATAAAATCTATTATGCTCTAAAAGTCTAGTTGGCCAAAATATGGAATTTTATGTTAGTGTCACAAATTACATTTAACAATAAGCTTTATAAAGAGCTTAAAAAAATTAATAAATTTTAAATTAATTAACTTTCGGGTTTATTTTTTATTGATGCTGTAAACGAACAAACAAAGCACTTTTATATAAAGGTAAATTATGTGCAATTAACTTATTTTGATTAAAAAAAATACGTAGTTCTTCTATATCTACAGAATATTGGAACTTCCTGTATATTTTGTAGGTCTGCTAGAATAATAATTTCTCCAAAAAAAATCTCAAAAACTATGCAATGTGGCGTTTTTTTACAAGAGACAAAAATGTAAATACTAGAGGGACCATTTTACGAAATTAAAAATTTGTCAGCAGTGAAGTTGGATAATATTTACACTAAAATTTCTGTAAGGGGGGGAAGTTTTCACCCTTCCTGTACTTTTTCTTCAAGTAATATAATTAGCAAAACATAGTCACCTATAATCTCATTCAAATCGGAATAACGGTTCTTTAAATAACCGAAAAAATGTGTTTATTTTATTATTAAAGTTTGATGCCCTCTAGCGGACAAATTAAGCACTTTTGCAAAGAGATAAATTGTGTCCAATGAGTTTATTTTGATTCCAAATATACGTAGTAGTTCTATGTCCAAGGAATATTGGAATACCCTGTATAAGAAAACAGAACTCTCGTCTTTCGTTATTTAGTGCAAACGTTGTATTTTGTTAACGAGAATTATAAATTCAAACAGCATTGCTCCCTCAAGAAATGTACTCAATTTTAATTTATTCCGTAAGCTGGTTCCGGCTAATCCGCCCTTTGAGCAAATTAAACATTCCTCTAAGGGATGTTTCGCAACAAATTTACCACAAAACATGGATATTTGTGGTGACCATAGTTAAATTATTCTATAATGCAGACCCCTCGTATAATTTATCAATATTAAAACAAATTTTTTTCTTTTTTTAGTATTTTTTTATTTTACTACTAGCGTGTACCCGCGACTTAATTCGCGTCGAATTAATCATTTGTAATGGTGATGATAAAGCAAAGAAATAATTTCCATTAACATACAAACTGGATAAAATGTTCTCACATTTATGTCAGCATGAGAAAAAACAATCGAGAAACCCCTTCTTATCGAACCTCTTACACCCCACAGTCAATCCGTTTGCCAAAAATCAGCTTTAAACGTCAAGCAGTTTAAGCAGAATCGTGATTACTCAATGGTCATATTTTATGAAACACCCTGTATAAATTTTTAAAAAATCTTAAAATATGTAACAATAAAATAAAATATACGTGTTTAAGAGTTTTTCCGAAAAACTCACTTCTTATCGAACTTCTCATTTCTTCTTATCGAACTTCTACACCCTAAAGTTAATCCGTTTTCGAAAACTCAGCTTTTTACGTCAAGCGCTTTAAGCAGAGATTAATCTATGACCGTGATTAATCTATGACCAGATTTTTCAAAACACCCTGTATACATTTTTAAAAAATCTTAAAATATGTAAAAAACTTACAACAAAACAAAATGTACGTATTTAAGCGTTTTTTCGGAAACTTGACCGTTTTTTAAATAAAAAATATTGTAATATTTGAGGGGTGGTTTCACCCCCTTGGAACTGGAATTTCGAAAAATCACTTCTTATCGAACCTCTACACCCTAGAATCAACCTGGATGCCAAAATTGAGCTTTTTATGTTGAATGGTTTGAGCAGGATCGTGATTAATCAGTGAATCAGTCCCTTAAGGATTTTATATATTAGCCTATATTAGTATAGATATGGCTACATAATATCGAGCTCGAGACTGAGACAATTTTGAACTTCTATTGTGTGTATTTATTCCTACAACCTTTCGATCAGGTGTAACATTGACCGCTTTCAAATGAAGTGTTTCCAATAGATGAAAAAATCTAGAAAAAAAGTTGATGATGGTGTCTGCAATTCGAAATGTCTGATTGAAAAATTAACCGTACCGTTACGTAACCGAGAGAAAATTACAATGGTACCGTAAAACGGGGTAACTTCGACAGGTTTCAGCTGTATTTCGTGCCCTGTGAAGAAAACTATTGTATTGAGAACCGTGACTTATGTGTCGTCGTAACAATTGAAGCCTTTGTTCTGCATAGCCGAACAAACAACTGCCCCCCCCCAGCTCTCCTTCTACTTTTTTTTATTTTATTTTTTTGGTGTCGAAGTTACCCCGCATCTGGGGTAACTTCGACACCATGCTTAATTCTACATGAAGTCGAAATTGGATGTCTCCGGTGCAACTTCGACAGCAAAAAAAAGAAAATTCATTATGAATTATTAACTAGAAACATTAGGGAATAGTTTATAGGCCTAAATTAGACAAACGAAACAAAAAAATACAGTCATCTATTTTCAGAAACTTTGCATGATATACCTACCTAGCACATTTTGCATCTGAACTAACAGAACTAAAGACTAAAGACTTTATTTTAACTTAACTAAAACTCATTGAACAAAGTAAAAAACATAAATACACAACATTTAAAACAAGTTTAAAACATAAAAAACAAAGCAAACCCTAGGAACGAAATTCTAATCATCGCTGAAAGATGGAGGACATTCGTATCTCACTTGTTTGGAACCACCGTTGCAATATCCACAAACCCACTTTCCACAGGTGACACACTTGATCCACGCCTTTCTATTTGTGTACTCGGAGTACTGCATTAAACAAATGGAACATAAATTGCACGAAGGACATTCATATTGAGGGTTCTTGGAGCCACAGTTGCAAATACCGCATACCCACTTTAAACAAGAGACGCAACAAATCCAGTCATTGTTGTCAGTGTAATCTACGTAAGAACATTTGCATACAGAGCACAAAGAAAAACCTGAAAAAAAGCATTATAATATACATGTCGAAGTTACCCCCGCTGTCGAAGTTAGGTAACCCGTTTTACAGTAATTTGGATATTATTTTCATCTATCATCTCAATTAATTCTAAAATTTTAGGAAAATATTTTTTGTACTTTCCAGTTTTGTAAAGGAAAAATAAATATTTATATACATAGAAACGGAATACACAGACTGACATTATATGAAATTATACGTCAAAATGTCGTTACACTTTAAATCCAGCTACCTCCCAGAGCTAATTATGATTTTCCTCATTATTCTTTCCTGGCCGTGCGACTGTCGCATACGAGGGGGGCAGACCGTCACGAAAAACGACGCACTCGGCCTCTATCTCGCTCAGTCCACGACCGAGCGACGCAAATTCGCGCTTCGTATTTCCGGGTTGCTATGGTTTCGATCACAGCACGCTCTGGAAATCTAGAGCACAACTGACGAGTTTCCAGACCTAGAGTCATATTTGAGGAGTTCAGAAGTGAACTGCATCAAGTCCTAAAAGATAATTATGGAGAAAATGAGAGTTAAAGTTTTTTAATTTTACTTAATTAAAATAAAACAAGCTAGAGAAGAAAACTCGACACAATGCTTTATTATATTTTAAACTGTATAATTAGAAACTAAAGTAACTCAAAACACAACTGTGACCATTTTTAAGAATGTTTATTTGTACTTTCTTGGACTTGGACCATTTTATCTCTGAAAATATTTGAAATTTTAGATATAAATTGGTTCATCGGTACATTCTTCTTCGTCATTAAGGGATTTGTTGACTTCTGATTGTCTGTTAATAGTGTTTTCTTAGATTGTTATAAAAAGTATGGTATATAGGCGGGATAAAGGGAAGATCTTTCATGTGTGTTGCCTTCTAAAGTTTGTTACGTTACGTCTCTATAAAATAAGATTTTTCTTCCTCGTGCAGTTTTATTCAGATCAACAATTTTCGATTTTACATTTTTATTTTTTTCGGAAATTAATAATAATAGGAAAAAACGGAAATTAAACTCAAACAAATTAGGAGTTATTAACTGTTATTATTAGTTATTGCGATTGCCCCTGTAGACCTAGCATAGCTATATTATAAGTTCATTATCCATACCCCTATATTTCTGAGCTACAGCCACGATTCTCACCTGTTCTCACATCGCCCATATGCCAACTTTATATAGGGTGAGTAACAGGAGATATGAAGAGAAGCTTAATAGGCATCTAACGATCTAAAGCTGATGTGGTTACAGAGAGAAACCATGTGCATATTTTGTTAATGGCAAGAAAAAACAACAGAATGCACTTTATGTCAATAATGCCTGGCAAAAGTGCGGTTCTTTGTATCAAGAAATAGATCTTGATCTGTTACTTTTTTTTACATTATTTAAAAAACTGTACACGCTTCCCCCACAAGTAAAAGAATATACGTCAGGCCCCCATGTTGAAATAAATCCCCATTTAGAGCATCTTGGGCTCATGTAACAAGTCAGATTTTGAGCTTCATTGAAACTTCCTTTAAAAACCAGCTCGGAAATGGTGTTCTGACTGTTAGTATGTGTATGAGAATAAGCGCACCTGGCAAGACGTGAATGCTCAAAACCAAGCGAAAATGACCAGCTGGTACTGAATAAGCTGTGTTACTATGACGATTCCTGTTCGCTAACTCTAAATGTCGAATTTCGTTAGAACCGACAATGAAAGAAGCTGATGGAACTTATCAGTCGTAATGGGCCAAGGCATGGTAAAAAAGACTAAAATCAAAGAAGTCTAATCGGTTTCTCGTGTCCTATTTCCACAGCTTTTCCAACAACATTCGGTACGTCTAATAACTGTCTTTAGAACGAGATTGCGACTTGAAAATTGGGTTCTTACTGTAATGTATATTCTTATTCCGAGACCTGTAAACAATTAGGTTGAAGTCGAAATAAGGTATTGGTGTTTTTGTTTGGTTTTTAAATGTCATTTGATAATATTTATCCGAGTATTTATCTAATTATCAATATATACACATGGCCAAAATTATTGCATATATCGTTTTAAAATATACGGAAAGGAATTTAAAGAATATTTTTTTATACATAGCTTTGATAATCTATAATAAACAGTTTTTTGTTAAAATGGATATGGTAAACAATGTTTATCGTTCAGACCCTACGTTATTACAAATTCTTGCACATTTCGATTTCTGGTCTCTTGGGTTTCAGAAGAAATTTGACCATTGTTTTGACCTTAAAATGCTTAGAAACATTATTTCACAGTTTAATAGAGTCAGAATAGTAACACTGTCTCCACAGGGCTACCGGCAAGTTGCAATAGCTGAAATTGTAGGAGTTAACCAAAGCGATGTTTTGCGAATATTAAAAAAAATCAGGGAGACAAACAAGGTCACAGACCGGCCTGGAAGAGATAGAAAGGGTGTTACTACTACTGTGCAAGACCGTCAAATATCCCTAATTGCACGACGCAATCCCCTGGTTTCTAGTACTGCTATTAAAATGAGTTAGCTCGCCTTGAAGGAGTAAATGTTTCAAGAAAGACCATAGCAAAAAGACTCTATGACTCTATAATGACAGAGGATTACATTTAAGGAGGCCTCTACGTGTTCCGAAGCTTAATTTACAGCTCAAAATTACGCGACTACAATGGGCTGAGGAGATGAGAACAAATGAAATTGGAATTTAGTCATGTTTAGTGATGTAACAAGAATAGGCCTAGTGTCAGACTCGCGACGAACTTTGGTCTGATGGAGAGCATCTGGAAGACGAGCACGCTTGAATGCAGCTCAACCCCGTGTCCCGTTTCAAGGGGGAAGCATTATGGTATGGGCAGATATAATGCACGGAGCTCGAACTCCTCATGTTTTTATTGATGGCACAATGACAGGTGCCTCATATCTTAGAGACGTTTTGTGCGTCCATTTCGAGGGGCAGTGGGGGACGAATTTGTTTACATGGACGATAATGCTCCTCCCTGAGGAAGGGGGTATAAGGAAAACTGTGGTGGCCACCGATGTCTCCAGATATGAATGTGATCGAGCATGCTTGGGACATGCTAAAACGCCATATTGCCAAAAGGAATGATCACCAGTACCTTAAATGAATTGCCCGCGAAACATGGGAAGCCATTCCTCAACCAAACCAAACCAAACCAAACATCTTCTGGAAAACTTAATTGAGAGCATGTCACGTCGTCTCACAGCTTGCATTGAGGCTGGAGGAGGCAATACAGACTATTAGTTGTGAGAAATAATTAAAATTGTTTTCAATATTTTCTGTTTAAAATGAAATTTGTTTTTGTTGATTTTCACTCATTATGAAATAAAATTATAATAACAGCCTATTTGCACTTAGATTTTTAATTTTATATTATTAGTTAGTCGTGTAGTAAGCCATTATGTCCAAAAATATAAGAAAGAATCATATTAGGTCCAAAATAAAATAAAAATATCGTTATATGCAATGTGTGTATTTTTAACAATTATCTTTAGTTACGCCACTATGTAGGCGATTTGTATTTTTTTTTTGGAAAACTTGTGTAGGAATTAATGACGACAAAACAATAACATCCATTTTTTAATAGGTTAACAAAACCATGACAGATAAACCTTGTTAACTAAACAACAAATTAACGTATTTTTCTGTTTTACTGCACCAATGATTATGGAATTATATTACAGAGTGTCCCAAACAAAAAATATGGAAATTTGGTCTTAAAATTTAAGAAACATCTAAAATAAACTACATTTTGAAAGAATTCAACTTCAATTTAATCATTATAATTGTTTGAATGTGTTAAATTAGTGAATACTGCTTATTTTAGGGTTTATTAAATATCCGTATAGGCCAAATAATCCCACATACTTTTATTCATTCATGCGCTTCAATGATTCGTGATTCCTACTGATCGTGTATTGTTTTCATAAATAAGAACAAACGTAATACGAAAGATAAACCCCAAATTTATTTACACAGTCGCCTATATAGCCATCGAAAAAGTTTTATGGTCTTTATTATTAATTAAGGCATCTAATTAGTAAATTACATAATCTACACACAGTCTAATAATAAATTAATCAGCTCAAGTCTGTACAAATGTGGTTTGCCATTAAGTACATTCTTTTAATTTTTATAATCGATTTTTGTAAGTTTTTTCTTTTCTTTTTTCTTCAAAATACGGTTTAAATAGAATACTTTCAAACTGTCGGCAACTTAAAATAATAAATAATTTTAGGTTGTTCTAAGCCGAAACATAAAGCATGGGTGAGTTATTATTCCAAAACAAAAGAGCAATTGAAAACAGGTAGCAGTCCAGCTAATATAGTGGATCATCCGTATCAAATACTACTGCTGATAGATGGCCAACCGAAATGTGGAGGATCTATAATAAAGAGCAATTTTATTTTAACAGCAGCACATTGTATATTCAAGTAAGTTGTAAGTAAGTCATTTCATCCCCTTATGGTGCGAATTTCCAGAACAATTACGTCTTCTAATAAACCTCTATGCAAAATTTTATACTTCCAAAGACAATTTGAACAATTTTTTGTACTAACTTTCACCCCTAATTATACCTTCTTAGAGAAAGAACTTTCAAAAATACTTTCTTAGTATTCAATTACTCCACTTGTGTGCAAAATTTCATACTCCTAGGACAGATTTTATTTTTTTATACAAAATTTACTCTTCATTTCACCTCCTTAGGGGACGAATTTCCAAAAATCGCTTCGTGGTTTTCCCATTACGTCACCTAAAGAATCTCTGTACAAAATTTCATACTCCTAGCACAAATTTTAATAAATTTTTATGTAAACTTTTATCCCTAACTTTACCCCTTTAGGAGCTCAGATGGCGTAGTTTTTTTTATAAGTTGATCGATATCGTCTACGTTTATATTACTCTCTTAAATATCACGTTTTTAATTGTCTTCTTAAAGTTCTTATAATTTAATTGTGTTATTTCTCTGGATACCATATTATATTTTGTGGTAGTATCTGTTAGTTTTTGTGAAACTTTTTTTCAATTATCTTTGCTGTTCTGATGTCTGATTTTCCTCTAGATTCGTAAGTGTGTATTTGTGTCTTAATTTATAATTTTCAAAGTAATAATTGATTTTTTTAACTTATTTCTCTTTAATTTTGTGTAGTTCTATCTAGGTTAAATATAATTTTTAGTATTTTATTGTGTTTAACACAATAAAATAATTTAATTATTGTTAGTTAATTAAATAAGTTAATTTTTCTTCTGTTGTATTGCTTTACAATATTAAATAAAAATGTATTCTTGAAATATGTATACAGGGTGTTTAAAAAACATGCGCCATCTCTCGTGGGGAGATTCCTCACGTAAAAATAAGGTTTATTTTTCATATCAACATAGGTCCGATTCTGCTATGTTTCGTAGCTACAGGGTGTTAAAGTCTTAATAAGACTTCTTTTTGTTGCCTCGTTCTACTTCCTGTGTTAGTGGAATGTATTTGCTAATTTTTTCTTCATATTTCTTTGTTATGTTGTTGTCATTCGGAACACTGATTTCTATTAGATATGTTACTTTCTCTTTTTTTAGTGTTAACGTTATATCAGGTCTATTGCATGTTACTGTCTTGTCAGTATGGATCGTTCTGTCCCAGTAGAGTTTTATAGTGTCGTTTTCAAAGACAGATTGCGACGTGTATTTGTAATAGGGCTGTTCTTCTTGTATAAATTTATATGTTTTTGCTATTTCTTGATGTATAATACGCGCAACAAAGTCATGCCTTAGAGTGTATTGTGTACCAGTGAGTATTTTACCATCATTTGTAATATGCTCTATTGTTTCACTTTCTTAGTGAATTAATCTGTTTGTTGTGTATTTCGTGAATATCTGTCAGGCCCCTACCTCCTTCTTTTCTTTCAATGGTCAGCCTCTCCTTGCAAGAGTTGGGATGCAGCTGTCGGAATCTAGTTAGCTGAGTTCTTGTCAGAATATTTAAATTTTTCAGATCTGTTTTGGACCATTTAATGATTCCAAATGAATAGGTGAGCAGCGGTATGACGTAGGTGT
Organism: Sitophilus oryzae; assembly: GCF_002938485.1. Lineage (NCBI taxonomy): Eukaryota > Metazoa > Arthropoda > Insecta > Coleoptera > Curculionidae > Sitophilus > Sitophilus oryzae. Next base: position 724,896 of record NW_022146198.1, on the reverse strand, counting down.
TAATCGCTCTAACTGTGTTTTTTGAATTTAGTTCGGTTTTCAGTATTTTACTTAGTCTTTTCCTGTATTGTTCTTTTAGTTGGGTTTTGAGTGCGGTATGGTCAACTTTTCTGTTTTGTAAAATTCCCAAGTATTTGTAATATTTGTTGGGTTGCATGTTGTCTAAGTGTTCATTCTTTAATGTAGATGCCTGCTCTTCGTTTTGCCATTTACCTCTGTTTATGTGTAGTGTTTTACATTTGTTTGTTGTTATTAAATATTATTATTATTAGTTATTATTACTATATTATTAGGGGTGTGGCAATTGTTTAGGCATTTTGAATTATCAAAGCATCACAGATTTCAAATTTATTGTAATAAAAATTGAAAGTAGTTTTTAACTAATTTAACTAATATAATTTAATAATATTATAATTAAATAATATATGAATATAATTTAAACGCGTTACCATTCCTTTTTCATATTTTATTGTAATTTGAGGCTTCGTAATGAAAAAAATTAATTAGAACAAGACCAGCAGAATACGAGCAAGAACGCAAGGGTCACAAACTTGTCTAGTTACGAAGTTTTAATGAACTCTTAACCGAATGAGATTTTGCGAGTGTTACCGTTAAAACACTAATGTAAAATTTAAGCTTCACTCTGCCCTAATGCTAAGTATTCTAGAAAAATTCCATCAGAATAAAAAAATAGGAAGGTGTTTACTTTTTTAAATTGGCGATGTTTAGAAAAATCGGTTGATTTTAGAATTCTTTTGATATATTGATGTCTTATCATTACTGTTATTGTTATTTTTTTATTTGCAGTATTTACCCTGATCAGTTATTAATAAAAGCGGGTATCACTGATCGAACAGCAAATGGCGGACAAACCGAAGCAGTTAGAAGAATTATTTATCCAGAAAATGAGTTTATCTATGACACATTTGATTCCGACATTGCAATTTTAGAGTTATTTAACCACTTGGTAAGTTTATAATTATTAATATATTAAATATTAATAATTGTGTTAAGTCTATGGCTTATATTATAAGCAATTATCAAAAAAAAAATCAATTAATGTACCGGGTGCGTCTCAAAAGTGGCTTACCCCTATAACTTTTTTATTTTTTCAGATAAAAAAACGAGATTTAGTATGTTAGTATATGACATAAATTAGGATTGATTCCTATTCAATTGTTTTCGGTCACTTCCTGTTTCACCGGAAATGACTACAACTTTTGATTTTTAAATGGCATCCTCGGTACTTTTTTACTTTATTCGATAGAAAATGACATTCTGAATCGGATGACATATCATATGTCAACTTTTGACATATTCGCTCAAAAACAAATTGCAGTTTAAATTTCAATCTAGAGTGTAGGTTGTAGTTAAAAAGCTGTGTTAAAAACGCTAATTTTTAATCAAGGAACATTGGAAAAATAGATTTAATCGTCTAATGTTTTTAGTGTCTTGTCCTGGCCGGTTAAAAGATGTCCAAATCGTATTTTTAATCATATCTCAATTTTTTCAAATGGAACGACGGTGGCTTATTAGTATATTTGGAAAAAGCATTTTTTACGAATAATTTGATACCACACACTTGGTATTGTCAATTGTTAATCTTGGTATCAAATTGTCGTTATGAACCGCAGGTTACAATTTCAAATAAACCATATGCGAAAATGTCAAAAGTTGACATATGATATGTCATTCTATTCAGAGAGTCATTTTCTATCGAATAAAGTAAAAAATACCGAGGGTGCTATTTAAAAATCAAAAGTTGTAGTCATTTCCGGTGAAACCGGAAACAATTGTCAATCAATCCAGATTTATTTCATATACTAACATACCAAATCTCGTTGTTTTACATGAAAAAATAAAAAAGTTATAGGAGTGAGCCACTTTTGAGACACACTCGGTATAGGGTGTTCCATTAGAAAAAAAAAATACAACTTGAGAGTGTAACTTTTTTGGGGAAACCCTGTAGATCTTTCTATATTTAAAAAAAATGCTCTAAACTAACCTACATATATACTCTACAAAACTTCATTTCAATACAAGCTCTCGTTCTCCTTGGTGCCTCCGCGTCGTATAAGAGGCGCCACCCTGTATACTAATAGAACAGTAATTATATATTATTTATAGGATTTTAATGAAAAAGTCTCACCCATAAAACTACCTAGACCTGGTGAAGAAATCACGCAAACCGAAATGTCAACAGCAACAGGTTGGGGAATGACCGACCCTCATGACGATACACTTCCGACAATTTTACAAGTAAGTTACTAAAATTCTTTAGATATTTAACTTTAAAATAAATATCTGAGTTTGATATCCGTATCACCACAGTCTAATCATAACCAGCCTGCCACCGTACGATCATTTGCACGGAACTCTACGTACCTATCTAGATATTCCGCAGTGAGAAAAGTTTTGTCACATTTAGGGAACAGTTACTTAAATACTGAAAAACAAGCAAAGGTGACCAGCTGGTACTGAATAAGCTGTGGTGTCACATAGTGGTTAGTTCGTGTCTTATGTTCACATAGTGATACTCTTAATCGTTAAATATTAATAATTGTTTGCTCATTCAGGTTGTAAAGCTGCCTCTAATAGGAACTGCTGCTTGCAGAAGATACTATGGAAATTACATAACAGATACAATGTTCTGTGCTGGATATGAGGAAGGTGGAAAAGATACTTGTTCGGTGAGCACTAGGCTGTTTTATTATTTATATCGATAAAATCAATTGAAAAATAGAAGTATAAATTATACAGGGTGGTCCCAATTGTATTCGGGAATCGTCGCTAGCATATTCTACCGATAAAAATAATTATTACAGTTGAGGGTTGGAACCTTTGGTGTTAAACAGCAAAATAAAAACACTAAATCACCACAATACACCAAAACACTTTTACTTTTACACTGGACGCGCGTTTCGCTAACCATGTTAGCATCATCAGCAGATGATTATAAACTAAGTCAGTCAGTCTGTCAGTTTATAATCATCTGCTGATGATGCTAACATGGTTAGCGAAACGCGCGTCCAGTGTAAAAGTAAAAGTGTTTTGGTGTATTGTGGTGATTTAGTGTTTTTATTTTGCGATAAAAATAAGTAAAAAATGTTCGTATAAATGTATGTCCTAAAATACTTCGTTTCGGAGATAAAGATTCATTTTTATTTCGATTTATTCCAAATAATTTCTGAACTATATATATATATATATATATATATATATATATATATATATATATATATATATATATATATATATATATATATATATATATATATATATATATATATATATTTTGTATGAGAAGCACAAATACAGGATATGTGAATACATTCTATAAACATGCACAGAGATAAGCATATATAAACAAACAAATAGTTGTAAAAGAAAAAAGAAAACATGCATGAGAAATATAAGGACTTAAAAAATATTACAAGTATATATAAAACATATATGTAGTCAGGGATAAAATTTACATTAAACATTTATATTGAGGTCATTTATCCAGTCAATTGCCGAAGAAGTAGCGCAAAATAAGTTCTGGATGCCCCCAGGAAAGGCTCTGGGTGGACATTCGGTCCATCGGTTGTCGTGGAGCGCCACAGTCGCACGCTGGTGAGTCTTCAATTCCTCATTTATGAAGCATATCACGGCATCTGCCATGACCCACCCTAAAACGATTTAGGCGACTCCAGGTATGACGAGGAAGGTCCATACCCGGGAGGGCACCCGATACATCGGCAACTAAGTTTAAGTTGCGTGTTCCAGGACTGCCAGCCACAAGCTTGATAGACAGTTGAATAGGTAGGCCGTCTTGGGTGGAAGCCTTCATCCACTCCTTTTGTGCCATAGCTGTTCTGCGAATTTGAGGGGGGGGGCAGTATTCGCCAGGATCGGAAGCCATACTGTTGGGGTTGATCTTAATGTGCCAGTTACAACTCTCATAGCTTCATTGAGCTGCACGTCGATTTTATACGTGTGGTGACTTTTGTACCATACCGGTGGGCACAGTTCTGAGTGTGTTTCCATCCGCACCCCACAAAGTTCCTGCGAGTTTACTCAAGATATTATTTCTGGATTTAATTATCTGTGCGGTTTTTGTAATGTGCTGATTATAGGATAAAGTCCTGTCCAACGTGACACCCAGATATGTTGGGCATTGGTTGTGTCTAATTCTTTCTCCCCCAAAATATACGTTCAGTTCCTCTTTAGCTAACCTATTCGACAAGTGAAATGCCCCGGTTTTCGATTTTAGTGGGTTGGGCTTAAGGCACCATGTCTTGTAATATGCATGCATATATTTCAAGATCTCGCGTAAGCTGGTTGCCGCCTGTTTCCACGGACTGATGTTGTGTAGCCAGGGCCATGTCATCTGCGTATATAAATTTATTAGCCGTAGTTGGCGGGACGTCATTTGTATATACGTTGAAAAGAAGTAGAGCGAGTACTGACCCCTGTGGGAGACCATTATTAAATGTGCGAGGGGAGCTAGTTTTATCGTTCAGATGTACTGTTATTCTTCTGTTGCTCAGCATGTTCTGTATGAGGTTTGCGATCTTTCTGCAGGGAATTATTTGTTGGAGCTTGTACATCATACCCTTTCTCCACACTGTGTCGCAGGCTGATGATAAATCAACGAATGCGCATGCAGTTTTCATTCCCGTCTGGAAACCTGCTTCGATGAAAGTGGAAAGAGCAAGAACTTGATCAGTGCAGTTGCGCTTGGCTCTGAAACCTGCCTGTTGTTGGATAAGAACGTCTTGGACTGATGGCGAGATTCTGTTATAAAGTAGTCTCTCCAGCAATTTATAGGTTATGCTAAGTAATGCAATGGGTCTATAGCTTGAAGAGACGTCAGCCGGTTTTCCTGGTTTAAGTATGGCAAGGATCTTCGAATGTCTGAAAACATTGGGGATCTCGCCGGTCCGATGGATGTTCTTAAAGAAGTCCAATTTCTGAACTATCTAATATCGATATTTGAAATTGGAATTGGAAAATTGGCGTCTGGGAGTTTTTTGACTCCTATTTATAGTGGGCGCCACCTACAGATTTTTTAACTGGTTTGAAAAAAAATAACTTTTCTTCCGTACCTGTATAAGGTTACTAACCCAAAAAAATATACATTTACGACATTTTTTACATAAAAAAGGGCTCGATAAAAATCACTACGAGATTCTCGGATATTATACCGGGTGTCCCAGAAATAACAGCAAGTATTTTAAGGGGTGGTAGATCTGGTCAAAAGAAATATTTTTTCTCTTTACCGTTTTTCAAGTAAGTCCAAAATAACCGAGTTATTTAATTTTGAAAATTTAAACAAAAAATGCTTTTTTGCCTAAATTTTGAGAACCACTGGATCTTTTCTGGATTGTCTTTCATGTAAATTTAATCTAGTATGCTGACATATTACCAAGAAATTATGTTTTTTAACTTAAAACTAAAAAAAATGTCTAAAACTTTTTTCAAAAAATTCCAAATTTTATTTTTTTTTTTGCACGGCCGAAATATACTACCAGTTAAAATACTTGCGCTTATTTCTAGGACACCCTGTATAGGAATCTAAATAATCAATACATGTCATCATAGACAAAAATTGACCATGCTGACAGATAGTTTGTTAGACTGACAAAGCCAAAGGTTCAACAGAAACTATTTTGTCATATTTTTTTCTAAAAAAAAATTAAATTGATTAATTTAAAAAATAAAAAGTATTATGGGTATTTCGCAACTGTAAGAAAATCTACACAATAAAATAGTTATTTTTTGTAAATAATTTTTTAATATACTAATATTTCGTAAACTATTAGATATACTGATTGTTTGTGTACCATATTCTGAGGCAATAAATAATATTTTTTCAGGGGGACTCTGGTGGACCATTGGTAGACACTGATGGCGTTCTGATTGGAATTACATCGTGGGGAGGTGACATTTGTGCCTCTATTGGAAAGCCGGCAGTATTCACCAAGGTGTCTTATTTTACAAAATACATAATAGATATAATTAACGACAAATCACAATGAAAAATATAAAATATATTTAATTAGTTCCTCCTTTAATTTTAAAAGACCTATCTAGAAATTCCTTTTCCATTTCTTAAAAACAGAATATCTTGAACAAAATATAACGTAAATCGTTAATCATATAACGTAATCATTGTTATCAAAAAGCACAAAATATAATACGAGCCCTAACAACTAAATGTTCGGACAAACAAAAATTTATTAAAAACCTTTATTTTCATTAACTGAATTATTTACATTTAAGAAATACATTAAAAATATATTAAAATCTAACATTTCTAATGAGTATTTAAATAGTTTAGTTTCTACAAAAATTAAAATAAAGTGTAGGCCAATAAATAAACAAAAGTATTGCACAATATCGTGACAACTAAATATTCGGACACTAAAAAATAACTGTTCTAATATGGCGTTACATCGGCATGAACTTTTGCAACAACTGCAAGCCTGTTTGCCATTGTTTTTATTAATGATTGACATACGCCAGAGTAAAACTTTTGCCAAAATTCGTTGAATATCATCGTCAAATGGGCAACGGTTTCTTGGGAATCGTGGCACAATTTTTGTTTTGTTTTATGCCATGTACCTATGTCTATGTCTCGATAACATTAAGGTCCGGACTGTGCGAAGGCCATGAGGGGACCTTGATGTTCATGTCCCTAAACCATTTTTTAGTAGTTTTATTTGTATGACATGCCCCGCCATCCTGTTGAAATATAAAATTCACATCCTGGTAAAGGTCTCTCGCACTTCGCACAAAAGTGTTTATCAATATTTCTTGATATTTTGACTCATTAGTTGTGATTTCTACCACCTCATACCTTCCTAGACCCATTGCGAACATAAACTCTAAAAGCATAAGGTCTTTAGGAAATTCCACTGTCCGTCTCTCATAAAGATCATGCATGCGTGCAGATGTAATCCTTGAACTTGCAGTTTGCGATTAGAATTATCAGCGTCGGATTGGAACTTCTGATGTCACAAACTACAAAAATGACATTAAGGTAAAATATTTAATTATTTCCCAATCTGACGCTAATAATTCCAATCGCAAATGGCAAGTGCACGAATTACATGTGCATATGAGCCAACTTAATATCGATATAATAAATATAATCGAACACCGCTAGGGTGTCTATTTGATAAAGATTGCCTCAAAAGGACAGTGAAATTTCCTAAAAGCATTATGATTTGAAGGTGTATGTCCAAAATAGGCCCAGAAAAGTATGAGGTGGTAGAAGGCTGTACGGTAGAATCTACCGTACAGGGACTATCCCAACGGATTGGCTACGCTCGACATTTATTACCCTTCCAAAGAAAACCCACGCTTCGAACTGCGATGAATACCGCATGATAAGTCTGATGTCCCATGTCCTCAAATTTTTTCTCAGAATAATTCACACCAGAATTTAATAAAGATGCGAATACCAACTAGACGAAACTCAATTTGGATTTCGCAGTGGCCTAGGTACTCGTGAGGCGTTATTCGGATTAAACGTTATCACTCAGCGTTGCAGAGACATGAATGTCAATGTAATCGCTTGTTTTATAGATTATAGAAAAGCCTTTGACTGCGTTAACCATCAAAAACTTATAGAAGTCCTCAAAACAACGGAATAGATAGAGAAGAAATTCGATTGATTACAAATCTCTACTGGCAGCAAAACGCAGTGGTTAAAATTGAAGGAACATCGTCAGAAGAAATCACGATTAAACGAGGTGTAAGACAGGGCTGTGTGCTGTCACCGCTCTTATTTAATATATATTCAGAGGCTATCTTCAAAGAAGCTCTAGAAGGAATCGAATGTGGAATTAAGATTAACGGGAAAGTGATCAATAATATCAGGTATGCCGACGATACAGTTGTGCTGGCCGAGAATGAACAAGATTTGCAGAGGCTAATGAATGAATTAGTTCGGCATAGTGAAAACTGCGGTCTCCTCATAAATACCACAAAAACGAAGGTTCTTGCATTCACCAAAACACCTGTGCAGATTCACCTGGATATCAACGGTGACCCAGTAGAGCAAGTGTCTTCATACAAGTATTTGGGGTGTATTGTAAATGATCAATGCGACCCGAAGAAAGAAATTAGAAGCCGCATAGAACAGGCTAGAAAAACATTTATAAATATGAGACAATTTTTCACAAGGTCAGATTTGAGTTTGGAGCTACGGGTACGCATGGTCAGATGCTACATTTTTTCAGTTCTCCTGTACGGGTGTGAGAGTTGGACTCTTGACATATCGTTAGAAAAAAAACTAGATGCCTTCGAAATGTATATTTACCGCCGTATATTAAGAATATCATGGGTCCAAAGAGTTTCAAATGTGGAGGTTCTTAATCGAATGAGAAAACAGAAAGAACTCATGCTTACCATCAAAGAAAGATAAACACGCTACATAGGCCACATAATGAGGGGTAAAAAGTATGAACTTCTCAGATTAATAATTGAAGGCAAAGTCCAGGGCAAAAGATCTATCGGCAGACGCCAGAATTCCTGGCTAAAGGACATTCGTAGATGGTTTGGTTGCCCATCAATCGACATATTTCGTATGGCTGTATCTAGAATGACGTTAGCTATTTGGATCGCCAACCTTCGAAAGGAGACGGCGTCGTAAGAAGAAGGTAGAAGGCATAATTGATGCGTCAAAAAATCAAAAAATTTTGAAAAATATTCTTGTGTCAAGTGGGAAGGACAAAGGTCCTTGTAACCAATTGTTCTGGTAAAGACCAGCAAAACATGCACATCAAGGTCCCCTCATGGCCTTCGCACAGTCCGGACCTTAATGTTATCGAGACATAGACATAGGTACATGGCATAAAACAAAATAAAAATTGTGCCACGATCCCCAAGAAACCGTTGCCCATTTGACGCTGATATTAAGTGAATTATGGCAAAATTTTACTCTGGCGTATGTCAATCATTAATAAAAACAATGCCAAACAGGCTTGCAGTGGTTGCAAAAGTTCATGCCGATGTAACGCCATATTAGAACAGTTATTTTTTAAAGTGACCGAACATTTAGTTGTCACGATATGGTGCAATATTTTTGTTTATTTATTGGCCTACAGTTTATTTTAATGTTTATAGAAACTATTTAAAATACTCATTAGAAATGTTAGATTTTAATATATTTTTAATGTATTTCTTAAATGTAAATAATTCATTTAATTAAAAGAAAGGTTTTTAATAAATTTTTGTTTGTCCGAACATTTAGCCCACGGCCACACAGAAAGCGTTTTTTGCGTTTTTAGCGTGAAGCGTCTTTAGCGACTAAAACAAAATAACAGGATTATATAGGAGTGGCCACACCAAAAGCGTGTAACGTTCGGCGTGTCTCGCAAAAAACGCAAATGACAACAAATCAGTTTATTTTCTGTGGCGTCTTTATCGTTTTCTAAGATGAAACTCCGTCATAGGCGGACATTATATTTTAATACAATAAAAATAAATTAAATAGTATGCATTTTTTTTTTCATTTTAGGGTATTATCTAAAAATATTTTTATAAAGAACATCTAATGTTTAGGAAATTTGAAGGAAATGTTTGAAAAAGTGTAGTTTGAAATGTTGAAAAAGTAATAAATTAAAGAAATATTTTCTTACGCGTAAAAAAAATAGTTTTTTATGCACAAAAAGTGTTTTTTTTTCTGCGTAAAAAAGGTTTTTTTAAGAGAAACAAATAGTTTTTGACGCGTAAAAAATTGTTTTTTACGTGTAACAAATAGTTTTTTTACACGTAAATTTTTTTCTTTGGGTACAAGAGTTTTTTTACTAGAAACAATAAATTTTTGACGCGTAAAAAATAGTTTTTTACGTGTAACAAATAGTTTTTTACACGTAAAAAATATTTTTTTTGCGTAACAAAAGGTTTTTTACCAGGAACAATAAGTTTTTGATGCGTAAAAAATAATTTTTTTACGTGTAACAAATAGTTTTTTACACGTAAAAATTTTTTTTTTTGGGGTAAAAAAGTTTTTTACCAGAAACAATAAGTTTTTGACACGTAAAAAAGTGTTTTTTACACTTAACAAATAGTTTTATACGCGTAAAAAATAGGTTTCTACCAGTAACAAATAGTTTTATACGCGTAAAAATAGTTTTTTACGTGTCACAGTTTTATTCGCGTAAAATAATAAAAATAGTTTTTACGTGTAACAAATGTTTTTTTACGCGTAATAGTTTGATTCACTTTTACAAAATTTGTATTAAAATATCAGTATTTTTGATAAACACGTGGACTGCTCACAAATACAAGTCGCCTCATTATATATTTCTAAGCCGTTAACACGTTTCGTTACAGCGAGCTCGTGTGTCAGGGCCGTCTCACTAGCTCGTATGTCACGGCCTTGAATTTTTACTCCCAGCGCGCGTAAAGACCACGGCGTTTTACTCCAAAATGTTTCATAAATCATGTCCTAAAATTGCATTAGCAACTAGAGATATTTACTATTCTATTATATAATTATAATTATTTATTATATTATATTATAATTATAACAAGTACTAACCACAACACTACAACATAAAAATACTATACACATATAAACTAAAATTCGTAAAATAAATGGCAAATAATAATTATTATTTTTACACACACCACTGGTACTAGCAACAGATTGTGTTTGTCTCCGAATATATGCCCCGGCCCGTCCACAATTCAATCCCAGCATCTTTTATCTTCGTCTCTTCAACGCTAACGGCGCCGATCTCGCCTATCCCTTTCTCACAGGATTGATTATTGGACCGGCCGGGAATCCACGAGCTTGCGACGTTACTAATTGACATATTGATAGAAACTGCAGACCGGCGCGGCCGCGTCTTTCGGGTATTTTTAATGAACACAAATCGAAAAAAGAGCTTAAAACGCAAAAAACGCAAAACGCTAAAAACGCTTTCTGTGTGGCCGTGAGCTTGTTGTTAGGGCTCGTATATAAATGTATATGTATATGTATATGTAAATGTATATAGTTGAAGTACACACTCCTGAATAGGAAGGTACTTACTTTAAAAACTGAGCTCTCTTACTATTTTTATTATCAATGGTGTATGTAATATTGCACATAGTGTCGTGCAATCAAAATTTTAATAATAATACCTTAAGATAATAGCTGTTATCAATTTTTAACGTTCTATTATTTATTAAAACATAAATGTGAAATATAAATATGATTGACTACAATCTACTTAATTTTGTAAAATATTAAATCAGGTACTACAGTCGCGTAATTATTATTATTGAACTACCTAAGTACTTCAAATTTATACCCATTTTTTTTACATAAGTACTTCAAATGTATAGCCATATTTTTTATAAACTTTTATTCATCTATCAATTCTCTGAACAAGTGGATTGTATTGAACGTAATATCTTTAAACAAGAATTAAGGTGCGATAAACATATTACTTTAAATTATGCAGTTTTTTATGCTGAAGCTATATTTTGCTGATAGTTATGCAAAAAAGACTGAGTATAGCACGCAATTCCATAATCAAATTTAATAAAAAAAAAAGATTCAGCCGTTTTACTTAGCAGCAAACTTAAAGCCCTAATTTTCCCTATTGCCACTTATGTCTCCGGTACCTGGATGTTGAAGTTGGCAATGCGACGTAAAATCAATGCTTTTGAAATGTACTACAGACTTAGACCTGTTCGGTGTTGAGATTTGAACACCGGTGTTAGGTGTTGATGATCACCGGTGTTTCAGTCGGTGTACCGGTGTCAACACCGACACCGGTGTTTATCTCAACACCGGTGTTCATTTCAACACCGGTGTTTATCCCGACACTGGTGTTCATCTACAACACCGGTGTTTATCTCAACACCGGTGTTTACCTCGACACCGGTAATTATCTCTATCTTTTTTAGTTTATTTTACAGCTACGAATTTTTGTTTATGTTTTGTTTTGTTTTCTATTTGTTTTTGATTAAACAATTTTTTACTTTATAGTTTATCTGACGCTTCTACTTTATTTTAGTGATTAGTCTGACAGAAAAATTATATTTAAATTTGAAAACTTTAAGTTAAAGTCGGTGCGCTTTAATAAACTATAAAAATAAGCACCGATACGACATTATTATTATCAGGTTTATTTTGAACTTTTTAATTATCCCTATTTCTTCTTTAACCCGTTTACAAAACACCGGTGTCAATATCAAAACCGGTGTCGCAGTCAAAACCGGGATCGAGATGAACACCGGTGTCCAGACCAACACCGGTGTCGAGATGAACACCGGTGTTGTAGATGAACACCGGTATCGGTGCCAACACCGGTTAAAACGGTGTTCCGGTGTTTGGAACAGGCCTACTACAGACGAATACTGCGAACAGCTCACCGAATGAACACAGCTCACCGTACAAACATTTCAATTCTTGAACAACTTAATATCGAACCAAGACTGTGAACCATCTTATTTAAGATACGTTGAAACCAATCTTATTTAAGATACGTTGGCGACATATCCAAGAAAACCATCAGTGGCATAGAAAAACTAATTGTTGAAGGGAAACGTCCTAGAGAGAGATTTCCAAACCGTTGGGTAGACCAAAATAAAGAAAAAAACACCAGTAAATGCTAAAAAATATCTATGATGTAAAATATAACATCCAACAAAATGATTCAATTACTTATGTTTCTAATTCACAGAGATAAAAAATAATTATTTTTTTTATTAAACTAAAAAAATTAAAATAATTATTTATTTAACTCTTTAACATAGAAAATAACTACAAATGCAGTAATTTAAATAATAATAGTACACGCAATAATAGTGCTGTTTGTGTTTTCCACTTAACTAGAAAAATTATTGCAATCTCAAGATTGACAACAAAATGATTTGATAGCAGTTATCATTGCGACTTAAAAGTGATCACCTGCTATCTAGTCTGTACTCGTTTTAGTAATATACAGGGTGGCCCAGTGCACCGAAAAAGCTCCATCAGGCTCCAGTTTTCTATTTGAGATATTCATTTTAATCTCTTTATACAATATTTTTTCTGCTCCAGTAAGAAACCTAATATAGAGCTATTTGCGAATCTGTAGGTCACCCTGTTAAATATATTTTTTTACATTTATTATATCAATATATGATATAATAAATATATTAAATGAAATCAGCCGTTTTTATTAAAAATACTTAAAAATGAACTTCTTCAGTCCAAAAAGATTTTAGAAAAAAAAGAAGACTAAAGGTACGCGCACACTGACCAGAGCCGCACGCGCCGCATCGACCGAAGAAACATATTGTTTGCGTTACTTTCAATGAAGGTGCGCACACTAGCCAGAGCCGCACGAATCGCATCGACGAAAATGCGACAAGCATTGTTAGGCCAGAATGATTTTCGGTAAATGCGGCTAGTGCTGCTGACGTCACACGCAATTTTTTCCACTCTACGTAGCGTAGGTAGCCGAAGAGGAGATTAGAAATTCAATATGCTAAGAAAGTTCGCAAATTTTTCATGGCTCATATTGAAATACTGAAAAAAAATTAGTTCATCCTCAATTAAATATGGAAATAATGTGGATTTTTGCCAATATTGTGAACCTATAACTTTCGATTCTTTCTCGTGATTTCTTCTTCTATTAGCAAGGAGCTCATAATTATTTCTTGTTCGTTGTCATTTATTGTCGAGAAATATTAAAAAACACGCTGATCACCCCAGAGAGGACTCCGGAAGCGACTGATGAGAAATTCGATTGGCAAATACGGGTGTATTTGTAGTAGGGGCAAAAACCGAACGCGCCGCACGTGCCGCATTTTATTCGCTATTTTGTTTCTTTTTTCCCCTAATTCACTCGTATTTGCCAATCGAATTTCTCCTCATCAGTCGCTTCCGGAGTCCTGTCTGCGGTGATAAACGTATTTTTTTTAATATTTCTCGACAATAAATGACAACGAACAAGAAATAACTATGAGCTCATTGCTAATAGAAGAAGAAGAAATCACGAGAAAGAATCGAGAGTTATAGGTTCACAATATTGGCAAAAATCTTTGAATAAGAAGACTAAGGAAGGAGCATAATGCTATCCATGTATTCATGCATGGTGGGCGGAAAAGGCACCATAAAAGCTCTCTAGGGTGGGGATCCTTGACAGTTCTGTTTGACGATTCATTTGACACATTTGAATTTGATTTGAAATTTTGTGGATTTGTCAGTCTTTACGGAGCTTATTTTATGTTATTTATTATTTATTCTACTACTGATAGTTGTATAAAGGTAGTAAATCTAGATGGAAATTGTGGCAGAACTTAAATTAACAGTGACACTATCGCGATTTATCGAAAAAGACTCTAAAATAGTTGGTTGTGTAGCGTGCGGTAGATCTCGGCAAAAATTGAGTGAAATAATGAAACAACTTTTCGCTAGTAAGTGACTATATAATATACATACGTGTAGTAAACCGATCATTTATGAAATTCACTTAAATTAACTAAATTATATATTTTTCTTGCATTTTAGCTTTTATTTATTAGTTGTCAAAGATTAGATGTCAAAGAATTTAGATACGTTAATTTGACTTACCTGCTTCTGTAGCGTATCGGATGTTTGTGTTAATAAATACTTATTATAACTTATCTATTTTTATTAGAATTATATATTTTTATAACAATTTTAATAACTACCAACATTTATTCACAACGTCAAATAAAACAACAAATTATTGAGTCTACCCCACGTCTACTCTACATCATAGTTTTACAATTTTTAAATAAAATTAGAACGACACTGATAAACCGGAATTTAAGTCGGCCATATTTGAGGCCCATCGCGGTGTACCTAAGATTTTTGATATGCTCCTTCCTTAGTCTTCTTATTCAAAGGGCAAAAATCCACATTATTTCCATATTTAATTGAGGTTGAAAAATTGATGCCTCATGATATGAGCCATGAAAAATTTGCGAACTTTCTTAGCATATTAAATTTCTAATCTCCTCTTCGGCCATCTACGCTACGTAGAGTGAAAGAAATTGCGTGTGACGTCAGCAGCTCAAGCCGCATTTACCGAAAATCACTCTGGCCCAACAATGCTAGCCGCATTTTCGTCGATGCGATTCGTGCGGCTCTGGCTAGTGTGCGCACCTCTGCGCACCATCATTGAAAGTAACGCAAACAATATTTTTCTTCGGTCGATGCGGCGCGTGCGGCTCTGGTCAGTGTGCGCGTACCTTAAACCTTCATTCAGAACTTCGCAATTAGTGAAATAAATTAGTGGTTTCAATTAGCGTGGTCCTCTAATTTAAATGTAAGCATTCAGAATGTTAAAATTAGTGGTAGGAATTTTCAATTAGTGGAAAAAGTTAACAAACATTTGACTTTTCCACTAATTATACTTCAAAATTTGCGGAGAATGTCATTTGGGTCTTTGATTATCACTCGTCAAGAGAAAATGTTATAAACCAAAAGTTTATTGTTTTATAAGCTAAATCTTAGGCTTTCTCTAGGGCTACAACTGATTCCTAGACATTGTGAATGATCGTAAACTAAAAAGAATAAAGTGTAATTATTGAAACCACTAATTTATTCCACTAATTGCGAGGTTCTGAATGAAGCTTAAAACTTCATTTGATGCAAATTAAATGAGCTTACGAAAGTAATTATTGCTTTTTAAACTAAATTCTAAAAACCCTATATTTTTCTAGGATTATAAAAATATCGCAGAAACAATAATTCATCTAAAAATGTCTCTATAATAAAAAAAATTAATTAAAAAACAATCCATAATCTAATATTTTGTTTGTAAAAATATCGAATTTTTCACTGAAAGGGATTAGTGCAATATTTATCTCAATAGGAGGTTAGTGAGCTGTTAAAAATGCTAAAATTTGATATAAAATTATAAATTTACATTTCTAAATAATTCTTAAAAACAAAAAACAAATACGGAAATAACAGTTCAGAAATAACAAATAAATATGAGAATGTACAGATTTTTTTCACAGTAAAATGAAAAATAAATGTCTAAATATAATTATTTAAATAAATCTAGATTTACCAATAACACTAAATTTAAATAACTTCGAGGCAACGGCCTCAACACCGCTTTTCGAGAGATCACCGAAGCTAAGCGACGTTAGGCGATGCGAGTGGACGAACGGGAGACCGTCTGGAAACTCTGTGGTGCTGTTCGATAGCAAGGGTGTAAAATACATTGGTACACTGCGGTACACACTGTATATTTACGCCGGTTCCAGGCTAGATGAGATGGGATATCTCGCGAGTCGATTTAGACACTCGCCAAATCGGTAGGCCATTGGCAATGATGGCCGAGGACCGCGGTTTAGATTCCGCGTAAACAAAGTAGACCTCGTCCAGACTAGCCTTAGCAACAAAAACTTTCTTTACTTTTTATTCTTTTTAAACAACTTTTTAATTAAATTTTACTAGGTATTTTAAAAGGCTTATTTTGTAGTCTTTATATTTGTAGGAATCTATCCCATACAGCACATCAAATTACATTTACGATGTGTTTACATTATTAGATGTAGACACAGGGTGACACAATTCCCCCGATGTAAATATGCTACGTTTACACATTGTAGTTCAACACGTATGCACAAAGGTTAAACGTCCGCCTCACAATGTAGCCACAGTATAGCATTTACGTCTACACAAAGTAAGGGATACACAGTGTGCCGTAGGATACGCATTGCTTGTGTATTACATTTAAACTCTGTTTACACATTACAGTTGTGACTACTGCGTGTATACGTATGTATTTTGCTTCGTATATACATCTTGTGCTAGATAAAACTACTTTTTATGAACGAATTTAGGAAATAATACAAGTTTTGATGCCTAACTTTTCATTCTTTTTAAGAAATATTTATTCAATGATACCAATTACATATTTTCAAGAGAAGTAGCCTTAAAATTGTTCCATTTTTGTTTTGTATTAAATGTACCATTTTTTTTTCATAAAATGGATTAAGTGGTTAAAAATAAAATTCTTATTTTTCTTTATATCATGGAACGCAATAGCGCAAATAACATAATAATAATAGTTATTTACATTGCAGAAACCAGAAGTAAGAAAACACTGTAAAAGAATAGAATTTGTATCAAAATGTATTAAAAATATAAGTACCTAGTATAACAACATACTAAAATGGTAAACACTGGTATATCGCCACGATTTGGTGGACCTCATTTAGTCTTTTTTTTCTCTTCTTTTCCCTCCAAAGTTGGTTTGTTAGCATACTCATTCATCGAGATTAACAATCTCAGATTGCCAATCTCACCCTTAAATTTTATATGAAACTGATTATTGAATATTAAACATACCTGTATATTGATCCATCAATAACTTACCGAATATCAGTGTAAGAAGTTCTTTGAAGTATTCCAAATTAAAAAAAAATATATTGCAGAGCTAACCTTTTTATCATTATACGAGAATATTTGGAGTTTTCATTCATTGGATTCAAAATTTGGTAAATTGGGTATCGAGTAAGAGAAGAGTCGCTGCTATAATATTAATACTCTTAGGAAGGTGTAACAAGGTAATTAAAAACTTGTGCTTACCTTAAAATCTCTTTTAAACTACACACAAACAGAACATTTATATAGAGCTTCTGAATGATAAAACAATAATGGCTGCTAACACATACCACTCCTAGAAAGGAGAAAGGAGAGAGAACACATAAGATACACTTGGTCGGTGTATCTACGTTGAGGCTATCCGCGCGCGCGCACACCTTCATTTCATGCTAGAATGTAGACACAACAGTACTATTACAAAGTGTCTATATAGAAATTTATATTATGTGTATACGTCACATTTTTACAAGGTGTGTACTATAGACACAACTATGATATGAAGTATTACACATACATATGACATATACATTGTATGTCCCATATATCGACGTTAGATTTCATCATTTTAATAATTATTTGTTACGTTACAAAAAACTCTTTAGAATCTTGAGTGCATATACGGTATACAACTAGTAAACACTGTATCACACAATTCTGTCAATATACATCTGCGTGTGTCTCATATGTATATGTTAGAACTAGATGAACACTTAGGTTCACTTTAACATATTTGGTTTCTCATGTGTCTCCCTTGTAGAAACGTAATTTCATTTGGACGTGCTGTATGGGATGTTACTTCTTTAAATAAATAAAAAGACTAATTAGCTGGTAAAAGTATTACAAATTTGAATTATTTTAATTTTCAATAATGTCAATAGGTCCATAGTTCGGGTTTCTACCATATATCCGATTTACATAATACTTTCTATTTAAACCAGACACTCTTCAAATAGGTATAATACTTTTTTCCGTTAATTTAAGTACTTGTTTATTTTCAATTAAGAAAAATTTATCATGAAAGATAATGCTAAAATCTCAAGTAGATATTATATAGATCCGTCAGTACAGCAAGATCATTAATTGGTACTGCTCTTCAGATATACAATGAAGCTTATATATTGTGTTGTTCTTGCTTACATTATTACAGTATGTAAGTACATCATATCCAGTGATTTTAAACATTTAAATTAAGTAAATTAAAAAATATATATTTATAGAATTTTAAATATTAATGTTAGTTAATTTATTTTTTTAAGTACAATATAACAATATGTTAAGAAGACAACGACTCTGAAATTGAATTATTGCAAATTCTGAAAAAAGATAAAAACTACTTACGTAGGGTTTTCCCGAAACTTTAGTAAAATTTCTTAACAAATTAAGTATGTAGATAACATTTATTATTTATAAGTATTTTTATATTGGATTTTATAGGAAGTGTTTGATATTTTATGGATGTTTTTTATTATATTACACACTATATTATTAAAAAATAAGTTTGTATAATACTTTACTTATGATCTGTTTCTATCGAAAACAATCTAACAGTTCTGCAGCATTTAGGCTTTATTGAATCCTTTAGGCTTTTTTTAGCTTTATTTTTTTCACTGGTTGTCCCATTTTTGCTATCCGTATTAGTATCTAATGACTTTATACATACATACATACATACTGCCATTACTCGCTGACGAGTATTTGACACGCATCAGAAGATGCTCACGCAAGGCGTTTTCTTTCATGAGCTTTTCTGTGACTAAAAAGCCCGATACGTGATGATATTTGTCTACCGCACTCGGGACATTCAAAAATCTAATTGCTTTGTTGCCTCTTAACTTTTTGGTTGTCGATGTTAACTAAGTTTATAATTCTTCTCCATTGAGTGCTATTGTGAGCTGTTTCTTCCCACTCATTCTGCATGTTAATCCCCTTTAAGTTTTCGTGGAAAATGTCCTTGTACCTTTTGAGTTGTCCACCTGGCCTCCTCTTACCGTCTACACGCTCACCGTAAAGTAGAGATTTTGGTATGCGGTTTTCTTGCTTTCTGCGTACGTGAACAGTCCATATTAGTCGGGATTTTGTAACTTCACTGAAAAAAAGGATCTCTCAGTCGAAATGAATATGACTTTGACCCAAAAGATTGGCGCTTTTCAATAGGGCCAAGAACGACGTTTCTTTACCCAAAGCATTAACTATCTTTTCATAAGCTTTAAAAAATTACTTTAGAGAATAGAAGAATCTATCTGTCCAAAGTATTTCACTCTTGACCCAAAATTAATATGCAAAGAAGTTCTTGCTACAAGAACAATAGTCTCTTTGATTCATGCAAAAATTCTTGATTGAAAAGGGACATTTCTTGATTAAAGAGACACTTTTCTTAAACCAATAGCGAATACCATTGACTCAACTAAAATTTATTTTGATCTAAGAGAAGTCTATACATCATATACAGGCATATTACGAGGTATATTATTTTCTGATAAATGTAGGATTTCCTAGTCTGTAGTAAGTAAAGTGATATTATTTTCCTCGATAGTAGGTAGTTATTTCTGCTTCTTCACTCCTTGGTATTTTTTGGGGTGGTTCATCACTCTACAAATTACAAAAAAAATGTTACATCACGATTAATCAAAGTCAAGCAAACAAATTATTAAAATTATAAGCTTTGGTCACATTTTGTTTTTTTTTTAATACGACGACTTGAAATTCTAAAATTTTTGTAATTATTTGCATAAAAAAATCGAACCTATATTCTTATTCTATCTATAGTCACGCATGCATTATCTATACAGGTGCATTAGGTAAATGTCTCTTACCTTCAGATATAGCAAATAAATGCTCTAATTTCCATTTTTTCAGAAACTCCTTTAAAGAATCCATATATCCTAAAATTTGTCCATAAAAAATGACAAATGCATGTTAATAACGATCACTAATTTGTTATACGATATGCGTTTAAAAAGCAAATTATGCAAAATTCCAAGTGGAAAATTCCAAGCAACAAAACCCATGCGTACTATGATGTGCGACCTATGAAATGCGACGTGAGACTGATGGGACTGCCGACTGATTGTATATACCGTCCATCGTCATCGTCTTTGCGTGTCGTTATTATTTTTCATCAAAAGAGTATTTAGCTATTGGAAAAATGGCCATGTTTCTTGAATGAAGTACTTCCTAGCGTATTTTTGTTTTATCTTAAAACAAAGTAACTTGCACTTGGTTGAATGAAAATAGATTCAGAAGAAATTTTCGAATTTTTCAAGAGAACAAGTTTTCTTGAGTTTTTCTTCAGGCAAAATATTTTCTTTCACGCTAAAATAAATTCTCTTGCCACTAATTTTTTTTTTCAAGAACGATGACGACTTTGGTTCAAGTCTATCTTTTTTATCAGTGTTCAATTTAAGTTAAGTATAACTTCAGTTTGACTTCAATACTCTAGCAGTTAACTTTATCAAGGACCGATACGTTTGAGACATGATGGAACCATTGAATTCTTAAGAGTTGTCTAAGGTATCTCTGTTGCAAATTTTTTAATGCATTCATGTGTCGGCGGTACGGCACCCAGGTTTCGCTCCCATATAATATGGTGGGGATTATTATTGCTCGGTACACTGCAAGTTTCGTTTTTGTCATGATTGTAGAAAACCCTGTCTTTTAATTTCCAGAATGCTCTTGAGGCGCTGCTAATCCCGTGCTGAATTTCAGACTCGATATTGGCCTTTTCCGAAATCAAACTGCCGAGGTAATTGAATTCCGCTACATATTCCAGTAGTTTTTCTCCGATTTTTATAGCATTGTTGTGATCTTCCGGGGGAGTGCACATGATGCCATTTTTTGAGTTTCTGACCATTGGGCTTTCCACCATCTGGGGATTAAACCTAGTAGTCTTGGTTTATCAATAAATATATTTGCTACTTAGCTACAATCGGTCTCAAAATAGCATTGCGTTAGATAAAGATATAGTTTTAATTAGCAATGGGAACTATCGAATGAATTAGACTATCGAATGATTACTGAATGAATGATTTCAACTATCGAATGGTTTCATTCGATTAAAATCATTCATTCATTTGTATACTAAAGCATATGTGACAATCTCGCCGTGCGACTAAATGATTATCGTTAAGCCACGACTATCGAATGCTTTTTATAAATGAAATTTAGTATTCGTTTGATTTTTGTCTGTGTCAGTGCATTATTAGTCCTTCCAAATTTTTATAACTTGCCTTCTAAATACTGTGCTATTTTTGCGTTTATTAAAATATTTAAAATACTAAAGTAGTAGTGTTTTTTTTTTAAATTGATGATTGTGTACGTGTGCAGGCGGTCAACATTTTTCCGAAAATTTGTGTGATTTTCCGATCTTTCAGTTATTTAATTTTATACGGTATATGGTCTATTTTTTTTAATGGGAAATTTTGAGAAGTAACAATTTTTAAGAGAGATGAGGTGAACTTACAATTAATTTTAAAAATACATATGTATTTGTATTTTAGATGTTTTAGTAATATGAATTAGTTGAACTTAATAATCATATTTAAGTAATGTGGTAATGTGGTTAAGTAAATTGTTATCGAACTCAAATTTTGGGATGGGAAAATTAAATTGATTGATCAAAGTTTTACACGTGCCAATTTAAAAAAAAGTTAACGATATTTGTATTTTGTTTATGCTAATTCTCTTACATGTAGATTTTTACGAAGAAATATTTTATTTATTTTTTAAAGTAAATGCCAGTAAAAGCAAATATTATTTTTAAATACTAATACAAAGTAATAAAAAGTGATACACATATATAATTATTTTGATTTCTAATTTTTTATTTATATTTTTCTTCTATTACACTGCATGCTTAGAAAATTAATAAATATTTATATTTCATGATTTTAAAATTTGTTGTTAATATAACAAATTAGTTCTGTAATTATTATTATTTAATAAACCAACGTTGCCACACAAAAAATTTAGAGACTATATTATTTTTAAATAGGATCTAATATAAATAATTTGGACTTCTAATTTGTTGTTTATATTTTGCTACTACTTAAAAAAATGTTTATATTAAATGATTTTAAATTTTGGTGTTAATAGGTACCGTAATGATCGAAAAAAAACGGCTTCCAGTTGGCTGGGAAATGAACATCAATGACATTTCCCATATAAATTTACATATAAAATGACAGCGATCTTCATTCCATAGCCATCGCTGACGCCGTTTTTTCTCGATCATACGGCATAACAAATTATTACTGTTATTATTTATTAAACCAGTTTTGCTTTTTTAAAAACATTAAAAATCATTTTCCTACATCCAAAATAAAAAGTATTATTGCAGTGTAACAACAGAATATTAATAAAAAAATGCAAAATATAATCCTAACTAACTATAATACTAAAGAATAACATTCTTTGCTAATACCAACTAATACGAATATACGGCAACAGCGCCGTTCATAATGTATTTTCTGTGTAAATACTAGCACCTCAATAAAAAAAATAATGTGTCCTTATCTTTATCTGACTCAAAATCAAAGATGCCGGCTTTTTTCATATCATTGCCACCGACCGCTGTCGGGTTCCTAGGAAAGAAACCTACGTCGCCGGGCGACGACTAAAATCCAGTTTATATTTTATTATAATCGATCCTGACGAATAAATGAATTTTACAAATGAATGAATTTTATAAATGAATGGTTTTTGCTGCCGAATTAATATATTTCAAGGCAGATGACGCATCTATTCGATATTTTTATTCGAATAGTTTTCGACGAATGTTTTCTTACTAGCTATCGAATTATTCGAATGAATTGCAACTATCGAATGTTTCGATAGTATTCATTCGATAGTTCCCACTACTAGTTTTAATTGTTTTTTTAACATAGGTCATGGCTATCCAAACAGTATTATAAAGTCGAGTACAAGACATATTCTCCGTATAATCGGGGGAGATCCAGCGGATATCAAAGATTATCCTTATCAGGTTTTACTGATGATAGATGGTGAAGCCAAATGTGGAGGCTCGATTCTGACCGAGAGTTTCATTTTGACTGCAGCGCATTGCGTTTATGAGTAAGTTATACATCAAACTAAAATGATATTGAATTAAGATATAGCACTAAAGTATAGTTTGTTGTTTTTTCTGATCAATCTAATCTAACAAATCCAGTCTGCAGATTTGGCTTGTGACAGGTTTGGTCCATCAAAGGCTTGGGCTGCTACAGGCATGGCCCCACAAACTCAAAATTTTTATCCGCAGGCCAAATCCCCAGACCAAATCTGCTGTATGGGGGCTATTAGATTAATAATAAATTTATAATCTTAATATTTTACAGTGTTAGAGCCAGTCAATTGAGTATTAGAGCAGGTTCCAGTTACAGATCTTCAGGGGGACAAGTTGTTACAGTAGCAGCTTTAACCTACCATGATTATTTTGATTCTGATACATATGACTACGATATAGCCATCCTAAAACTTAGTCGACCTTTGGTAAGTATAATAAGACAAATAAAATATAATAATGTTAAAACTCATTTATTAACATCATTATATTATTAACATATCATTTATTAGAAATTTAAAATATAGTCGTATCTATATACAGGGTCCGGCAATAGTGCGTCGGGCATCTGTAGCTCCTAGAATAAAAAACTTGAGAATTTTGTTTAAAGTGCGAACCTAAAGTATGTGCCAGGATGTATTTCAAGAAAATATTTTAACTTCTATAGGGTGGCTCAAAAGAGTGTGAGTGGACCTTGATGATTTTTTTTAAATGGAATACCCTGTATATTATTGCACTTTTGGCTTCCTTTCAGATCACTTTACATAACCCTAAGATATGAATAAATATATTTTGATAGTTTCAGAGATATTAAAAAATAAATAAAAAGTATGTATTTTTCAGCCCTTCTTAAAAAAATTATTAAAAATACAAGAACTGTCCTAAACTCAAAACTATATTAGATATTTACTTTAGATGGTCTGCACTTACTTTGCTATAAATATGAAAATCGTAAATTATACAGAATGTTCAAAATTCTGCGCCAAACTTTCTAAAATATAAAATAATTTTTCCTCGTTTTTTTAAATGGAACACCCTGTATATTATTTTTTCAGTAGACGGAGAATTAAAAAATTAACATTTTTTGTATTTAGAGTATTTCAAAATTTTTAAAGGTTTCGCAGATATTAGCGGTTTTATATTTCATATGGCATTTTCCACAGTAAATCAAAGCCACCCAACGATTTTTCTCTCGTATTTTACCATTGAAAGCGCCATATTAAATAATACTGCGCGTATCTGCGAAACCGTTCAAAATTTTGAAATACTCTAAATACAAAAAATGTTCATTTTTTAACTCTCCTTCTATAAAATAATATACAGGGTGTTCCATTTAAAATAACAAAGAAAAATTATTTTATATTTTAGAAAGTTTGGCGTAGAATATTGAACATCCTGTATGATATACGATTACCATATTTATAACAATGTAAGAACAGACTATCTAAAGTAAATACCTAATATAGTTTTGATTTCAGAACAGTTCTTGTATTTTTAATAATTTTTTTAAGAAGGGCTGAAAAATACATATTTTTTATTTATTTTTTAATATCTCTGAAACTATCGAAATATATTTATTCATATCTTAGGGTTATGTAAAGTGATCTGAAAGGAAGCCAAAAATGCAATTATATACAGGGTGTTCCATTTAAAAAAATCATCCAGGTCCACTCATACTTTTTTGAGCCACCCTATAGAAGTTAAAATATTTTCCTGAAATACATCCTGGTACATACTTTAGGTTTGCACTTAAACAAAATTCTCAAGTTTTTTATTCTAGGAGCTACAGATGCCTGACGCACTATTGCCGAACCCTGTAGAGTTACTCTGTCATAATTTACTCTAAAGTATAAGATTAGAGATTTTTGACTTCATTTTTTTTATTTATGTTAAAGACTTTGGGAGTTGGTGTGGCTATAGTCCAACTACCTGCAACCACAGATGATATTATTGCAGGAGAAGAAGCTAGTGCGACCGGCTGGGGCTTGACAGATTCAAATGGAACTACCCTTCCAGAACAATTACGGGTAAGTTAAGACATTACAAATATTTCCTATGCAACTGTTAATACAGTTTGATTTTTTTATTACTACAGATTTCTAAGAAAGTATTCTTTTACTCTAACAAATGAAATAAGTCTTTTATTCCTCGCAGATCAATATTTTTTTATTGTTTGTCCTTAGTGCGAGAAATTAATATTTATTTAAATCAATTTTTGATAGTAAATGTAAAACATAATGATATTCTCATATTCCACTTAAAAAATAAAAGAAAGTCAGGCATAAAAACGAAATATATTTAATCATTTAAAATTATTTATTTCTAAGCTATTTTTTTTTAATATTTTAGGTTGTAGTGTTGCCTCAAATAACCACTCAAACATGCAAGAACTATTACGGCTCGTATATAACAGACACTATGTTTTGTGCTGGATACAAAACCGGTGGAAAAGACACTTGTTTGGTAGGATTCAAAAAAATAAAATATAAGTATACCAGAAAGCATGTTTTATTTTTATATTTTTAGGGTGATTCTGGAGGTCCAATTGTAGTGGATGGTTATGTAATCGGCATTACTAGCTGGGGATCTGAAAATTGTGCAGAATCTGGAAAACCCGGAGTGTTTACCAAAGTATCTTTCTTTAGAGATTATATCGATAAAATTGTAGCTGCAGGAGTAGACAAAAAGAGTTAATAAAATTTACATGTTTATCATCTCTTCCTTTTCTTCTTCGAGTACCATCTCCTAACGGAGGTTGCCTATCATTTTTCTTTGCGGCTACTCTAAATAATCCATTCGATGTCATTCCATACCACTCTCGGTGGTTCTTCAGCAAGGGTGTTCTTATTTACCCTGTATAGCCCGATATTTAATATTTTTTGATATACCCTGTATAGCCTGATATTTAATGATGATTTAATTACAATAGCCATTGAATGTTAAACCAAATTAAAATTTGACCCAAAAAGTTATACTGGGCGAGACAAAATTAATATGGAACATTGGTTACTTTTAAAAGCATATGCTTTAAATGGAACACCTAGTATATTATTTTGGTATTTAATGGGAAATTCTTCAAAATATTATTAAGGGTGCCTACCCCTCAGACAAAGATTCTCCTAAATATTTTAATTTTTATGATTTTGCGTCAATAGATCTTTATTATTTGAAAGTAATGTAGAGTAAAATACTCAGCGGTAATGAAAAGACTAAGAACACGTTTACAACATATTTTAATTATTACAGAATTAAAACTAGATATAGATCTATAATTATGTGACAGAAATCACATAGACGAAATTAAATGCTCAAAATTTTCAAAAGATCTTTTCATTTTTTTCAAGCAGCTACAATTATTTCTCTCATGCTGTCGACAATAATTGGTCAAGTTTTGTAAACACTGTCTTTAACATATCCCCATAAAAAAAACAAGACTATATAAAATCAAGAGCAGTTATACGTATTTTATTAGCAGAGTGCATTCACCAACTAACAGAATCATATGAATTCTTTCTGGTGTAGGATAAGTTTGCATTTACGGCAAATTTGTGAGATTTTTTTTCCTTTTAACTGACATAAAATGTCAGCGTTTTAATCAGAGTAAAATTAGACAGCTACATTGAAGTAACGTCAGACATATCACAGCTACTTATGTAGATTTCATCAAATAATAAAGATCCACTGGCACTAAATCATAAAAATAAAAATATCTAGAAAAATCTTTGTTTGAGGGGTAGGCAACCTTAATAATATTTTGAAGAAACATGAATTCCCCATTATTGGACTAATATACTGGGTGTTCCATTTAAAATAAAACAGTAACTTGTTTTTATACGTGATCAATGTTCAAAATTAATTTTGTCTCACCCTGTATAACTTTTTGGGTCAAGTTTTAATTTGATTTAAAGTACAATAGTTATTTTAACTACATATTAGGCTAGACTGGGTAAATTCCAATTTAGGTAGCTTTAATTGTAATTTAAAAATTATTCTTTATTTTTGGAAAATGATAAAATATATCAAAAACCTTGCATTTTATTCATATTTATAATAAAACTCACCTCTATTTTTCTCCCAGAATCCGAAATTCAATTAATATATAGGGTGTTCCATTACAAAAAACACAACTTTGATATGTATCTTTTCTGCGGGACACCCTGTAGAACTCTCTATATTTTTAAAAAGTGCTCTGAATTAACCTACATATGCTCACAAAATTTTATTTCAATACGAACTGTCGTTTTCCCCGGAGTCTCCACGACGAATGAGAGGCGCCACCCTGTATTGCAGGGCCGGATCTACCTACGGGCTGTTTGGGCTGCAGCCCAGGGCCTCGAGGTTACAAGGGGCCCCCAGGCCCCGCGAAAAACAATAGACCCATAGATGGGAACTGTTGAATCGTGAAATAAAATTAAAATTCAGATTAAAAGTTTAAGCCAGACAAGATGGCCTTGCCACTATGATGCTGTCAAAGCCTTAAAAAATAATTATGATGACATTATGAAAATGTTCCAAAGTTTCAGCGAAAATGAGGTTGAGAAAGTTGATTTCCTTAAAGAGGCACGAAATTTATTCAATAAAATGGTGAAACTCGAGACTGCAATTTTGATTATCTTTTGGGAAGAAGTTTTGGAGAGATTTCATTTAGTTAATAAAAAAATACAGAGCCCTGGTTTAGACATTTGTGAAGGCAACAAGTTAATTGTTTCTTTAAAAGACTTTGTGAGCAACATACGGCATCAGTCAGATCAAATGTTACAGGAATACGACGAAAAAGCTAAAAAATTAAGTACTAGTGTAATAATAGACTACAATTACATAAACAAGAGACGCATTATCCCAAAATTTTCAGATAAGTCTACAGGTGAATTCTCAGTATACGGCACAGAAAGATTTAAAGAGACACGTTAAAAGTTGCGTTGGATAAGCTGATTATGGATTTAAATAAAAGGAGACAAGTCTATGAGACATATAGCAAGAAATTCAAATTTTTAATGGATTTGCAAGACAAAAATATCGAAAACATAGATTTGGAAATTACACTTCATATTATTGATTACAATCCCGATGACGTAGACGAGCATTTAGTGAATGAGTGCATTCAATTAAAATCATACTTACTCCAATCTATGTCTGAGTCTTACACCTCTTGCAGTGACATTTTTATGCTCATGTATGAAAATAAACTTATTAACGTGTTCCCTAACTGCTATACCATTTTAAAGATTTTTTTAACATTGCCAATCACTAGCTGTAAAGCAGAACGCTCCTTCTCCAAGATGTCCTATGTAGAAAATAAATATAGGACAACAATGTCTAACCATCGACTAAATAGTTTATCACTTCTTTCCATAAATTGTGATCTAACTAAAGACTTGGAATGTGATGACCAAATAACTGTCAATTTCTGTGACTACTACCTATCAATTTATTTTACTAATTCATAATAAGTAAATAAATAAAATTGTTTTATTGTTTTTTTATATTCTTATAAAATATCACTATTTCGGTTTCTCTCTCACCCAAAGTTTGCCTGGAAGAGATTGCTACCACAGCAATAAGGTCGCCTTTTGTACAACTAATACTTGCGTAGATTTAAGTAACATTTATGTTACTTAAATCCACATATCACAATACCGAAGTCTACAGCAGAATAGGCAGAGAAAGAGAATTGCTCAATATAATAAAAATAAGAAAAACATCATACTTAGGGCATATATTGAGAAATGAAAATACCACGTCTTACAATTGATAGTTAAGGGTAAGATTGAAGGAAAGAGAGGTCTCGGCAGGAAGAAACTATCTTGGTTGAGAAACATCAGAAACTGGACTCACCTAACTTTTGAAGAACTTATAAGGAAAGCCGAGAATCGTGAAGATTTTGCCAATGTGATCGCCAACCTCCACGAAAGAGACGGCACGTAAAGAAGAATAATAATATATCATTATAGAAACAGTTTTTTGATATGGCTATTAGTTGAGTACTTATGTAAGCCCCTAAGTAGTTTCAGCCCAGGGCCCCACAAATTCACGATCCGCCCCTGCTGTATTGTATTTTTTAGCAAATTAAAGATTTGTTTTAAGTTTTCTGTTCGAATGGCAATATACCCTGAGTTTCAAATAATTTTAAATATTAGTGTAGATACCAGTCCTTCAGAGACATTGAAGATCATGGAAAACATTGATTGTTCCTTTATACCAAATTGCCATAATATAATAATAAAACATAAACATTTGTACTTTTTGATTCTCATTCTTAGGTTTCTAAATATATCAAACTTTTCAGTGGCGAAAAAATATTAATAACACCAAATTGAATAAATATAATATATATATTGGAAGGGACATGAAAGGAAATAAGACAAATAATAAACAACAACTGATCTGCTGTATACGTACATATAAGTACATTACACTAATCTAATTTCAGATAGAATCAGTACACTGATAATTTATTTCTTACAATTTTAACATTAACGTCATATTTATTTCATAATTTGACAAAATATACTTGATTACAATATATACTTTTATAATATAGCTTAAAACATCTGTAGTTATATATATTTTATTCTTTAAAATCTTATATATGCTTAAGTACTAAAGTCAACGAAAATTTCGGAAAAATCAAACACAGCTTTCGACTCCGTTCGATTTTTCGAGTTCTATTTCTCCAAAACGGTCTCTCTAGTTCGAAACCAGAAAAAAAATCAGTCTGGATGTTTTGTATATAAGCGTTCCGACAGTACAGCATGTGTATTTAAGGAGGCTGGATACATTAAACTCATGCTGTACCGTGTAAAACAAAACTTTGTGTGGAAATGGTTTAAACGGGTGCTGCAAATTAGGCTCGTTCACGAAAAAATTAGGCTCATTCTTTATAATAAAATGGCTTGAAACAGGTCCTATCCCGACGAAATTAGAATTGTTTCAAGCCAGACACAATTCTACACCAGTCAAAATTTGTATGGTGTAAAATCGATACTCTAAAATAACCATGAAATTTTTAGAATAATTGTTCTCATTCCTTTAAGATCCAATAAGCTTGACAAAGTCATATTTCCCTAAATACCTAACATAAATATTAGAAAACATTGAATAAATACTAAATTGATTTAACACATGTATAAAGGTATTATATATCAGATAAATAAGAACATCGAGTTAGCTTACGGATAAGCAATAGTACCCAGGGACGATAGATAAGTATTCTAGGTAAAAATAGGTCACATTTTAGGCAAAAGTGTAAAGACAGGGAAGAAACAACGTAAAACTCTCTATCATCTTTACATCTGTCACCGAGGGCACTTTTTTAAGTATATTTCTAAATTCATTCTTTTCATTTTATTTCTATTACAATATACCAGTTTTATACTAAAAAAAAAACAATAAAATACAGGGTGAACCAACAGCCTTCCGAAAAAGCCTCTTTGCTTCGAAATTTTTACTCCACATTTTAAAAATAATTATATCAATATATACAAGGCGATTAAAACATACATTTCTACAAACCTTATACAGGGTGGCGCACCTCATTCGCCTCATACGAAAACGGAAAGATGTAGAAACAAAATATTTTATGGATATATGTAGGAAGGCAATGTGCACAGTTCACAATTATTTTGAAATGTACAGGGTGTGTCAGAACTAAGATCCATACAAAAGTTATATTTTTTTATGGAACACCCTTTATTTAATTTCATTTTATGATTCTTGGGCGTAAAATAAAGCATTTGTTATAAGAGTTTAGTTTAATATGTTTAAAAGCTTTGGTTTTTAAGATATTTAAAGATATTTAGAAAAAATAAATAAATAAAAAAAGTTTATCAACAGCCTGTACATTACTTTTCAGAATTAATTCTTGTGCTAACTTTTAAGCCACTAAACTTAAACTTTACGAAAAAAATTGATTGCTTTCTTTAATGTATACAGGAGTATCATAAATTGCTGGTCTATTCTACATATTAATTTTACACAAAAACTTCGTTATTTCAAATACACTATGTATTATTTTAAATAAGGGAAACAGATTTAAATGCTTTTTCAAACTATATTGGGGTTTCCTATACCTATCTGGCTCAGATTTTGAATAATAACCGATTTTTCAATGAAATGGCAATCAAGATGGCTGGCGTCGCCATGGCAATTTTTAGTGACACTCAGTAGCTATTTTCAAAATCGACAATAGTTTATGGACTTTATTTAAATTTATAACAGCTTATTTTTATTTAATTTACCTACAATAAGGTTAATAAGTCAGGATTTATTATTTTATCATAAACCATTCAAAATCTAAGCCAAATAGGTATAGGAAAGCCTAATATAGTTTGAAAGAACATTTAAATCTGCTTCGACTTATTTAAAAAAATACAGAGTGTTCTATTTGAATTAACGAAGTTTTTATGTAAAATAAATATTTAAAATAGACCAGCGACTTTTGATACCCCTGTATACATTGAAGGAAGTAATCAAAGTAGTATTTTAGTAAAGTTTATTTCGCTGGCTTCAAAGTCAGCACAAGAATTAATTCTTAAAAGTAATGTACAGGGTGTTGACAAACTATTTTCTTATAGCATGCATCTTTAAATATCTCAAAAACCAAAGCTTTTTTAAACCCTTATAATAAATGCTTTATTTTATGCCCAAGAATCCAAAAATGAAATAAAATACCGGGTGTTTTATAAGAAAAAATATAACTCTGGAATGGATCTTAGTTCTGACACACTCCACAATTGAAAATAATTTTAAATTATGCATATATTGCCTCTCTACATATACCCATAAAAAAATTGTTTCTGCATCTTTCCGGTTTCGTATAATTAACCGAGGCGAATGAGGTGCGCCACCCTGTATATTTTTAAGTGGAACGATATATTTTTATGCTCAGTGAATTTGTCATTAGATTCCCGTTCCAGAAATACCATAATGTCGTAGTCTATACCGAATGATAATAAAATATAACATTTATGGATCTACATTTGTCCCACTTTACGCTCTCTAAAAATTACTACTTTTTAACCGAGAGTACTGTATAATAGTGTCTTCTTCAAAACGTAGTCTACTAAAATTTGCAATGTAATATTTGATATATACGGGGAGTGTCACAACTAAACTTTTATTTTACTTCAGTATTTCAAACGGAACAACCTGTATGTTGTATCATAAACGAACGGAGTTTTAGTTAATAGTTTTTTTATATTAAGTAGTTCTTATAACTAAAATAGATAACTTTCGCTCTTTTTAATAGTAGGCGTTTGTCATTAATGACAATTGACATATTTATATGCCAGAGCGTAGAATACTTACATCTGAATTTTTTTTATTTTTATGATTCGTAATTCAATAATGAATTTTTCACTTGATTAATTCAGTGTATCCATTTTTTATAAAAAAATAACTTATTAAAACATAAAATTGGATAAAAACTATTTCTGTCACAGAATACAGAGTGTTCTATTTGAAATGGTGGAGAAAAATACAAAAACATCAAATTTTGACTCACCCAGTATATATCATGCCAACTGTTGTGTATTTTAGTACAAATAGTTTTGAGCAACTAGCATTCTATTTAAAGATATACAGCTTTAGTTTGTAGTGTTTTAGTAAATAAATGTCTCAATCACCCTCTATATTGACAACAATATTTTTAAAAATAATTGAAGTAAAAATGTCAAACCATAAACCAGATTTACAGTTTTCTCGGAATACTAGCTGGTAGCTGGCTCACCCTGTATATTCAATATGTTTTTTCAAAATTTAATAATAATTTCTTTATTACAATACCTGGTATACGTCTACGTTATACAAGATATTTTTCTTAGCAACAACAATTTGAACTCTCAAAATTGTATTTTATTAAATTCAATTTGGATATTCTCTTCTGTATTTGTACGAACCCCACATTGTTGCCTAAACTCTTTTTTTTCCTTAAATTAAAACAATGCTTTTCGTATACACGTTTAATCTCACAACCATATATCCAAAATGAACTTACTACGACCACAAAAAATAGTAGATATAAGTTTTCTTTCTCAATAATTATATGTAACTAACTTTTCGATTCGGGAAACCTGATAGATTCTACTAGATATGTAGATAAGAAGGTAGAACAGAAAATATTCTTGAAAAGGTACCATAAATGATATTTATACACAGTAATTTGAAATACACACATGGGGACTTATTAGAGAGTTCCAAAAATATAGAGCATTTCCCTCGAATGTATTGGGACTCTATAATAAAGAGCAGGCTCGGAATGGTAAGCTACCCTCAATAGGGTTTAGGAAAGGTATTGAGCGTTGCTTATTGTCAGAGCGCCAAGATTTCTGTCAGAAAAACGACTATGGATGTTCTCTGTCGATTCTGACTGTGCTATTTTTTATTTTTCCAATTTTTCCTGGCTACCTTGAGGCGCAGGTGATGGTTGAGGTGGTAGAGCTTTCAAAATAGCATGCACTTCTTCGGCTACGGCTGTCAAAACGAACTCAAACTGTTGTTTGGTCGCCACCTAAAAATATATTAAACATTTTTTATTTATGAAAGTACATAATAGAATATTTATTATTAACAATACAGGGGTTTCAAATTTGGATTGTCTTTACAAGAGGAAACATTTTTTATTATTGGCATTTTGAGTAAAAATGCAATTTTGCTTAAAAATTCTGCTTGTACTAAAATGGTTAATCCTGTTTATATTTTTCTAAATTTCCATACCGCCCACGTTATATTTTTTGCTGTTGTTAAAGTATCACATGAAATTGATCACGTGAAAATTAAAAAAATCATAAAAATATAGTTGAATTTTTACCTAAAGTCCTAAAAATCAAAACGCATTTTTATGGTAATTGAATTTCATTTTCATATATTTCCATTCATTTCTATTTCTCTAAAGAGTGTGTATTGGCCGATTTTTTCCAAAGCCTGTCATTTTTGACATATGACACAAACATATTATGTTTTTTGAAATGGAAACTACAGTGCCCATGACTTGATAAAAAGCGCAATTTTTTAAGCTTTTCAGCGATATAAGCTATAATATGTTTTTTTTTCACAAAATTACTGAGTATTATAGCCAATTCTTATCTTTCTTGACTAATTTCACTCAGTTGGCATGGAGTTGTTATTTTGTTATGATTTTTAACTTATAAAAAGACAAAATATGTTATTAAACGGCTCTTTACAATTTACATTACACAAACTAAAACTTAAAAAAATCATATCACTACGTACACTTTAAGTTATTTTAGAAAATGTTCAAAAAATCCGCCATTGTTTTGAATACATAAATGCATCTTTTTAAAAATGAATTTCTAGCTATTCTCACAGAACGACCGGTCGACTTAATTAAACTTCTCCTGTATCGTCTCTTCGAGTGCCTCTCTTAATTCATAAGTTCTTTTGTTGAACAAGAAAAGTTGAACCCATAATCCTACACGCTTTTCTTCATTTGAAAAATTCATATTTAGAATTTTAATTTACAAAGTTTGTATGTGACAGTTTCATATTTTTAAAAGCAATGACGATTGAACTTGTTTCCATGACTAATTAAGTAAAATTAGTCAAGAAAGATAAGAATTGGATATAACTAAGTAATTTTGTGAAAAAATACATATTATAGTTTATATCACTGAAAAGCTTAAAAAGGGCGCTTCTTATGAAGTCATGGCCAACTATGGTTTCCATTAAAAAATACATATGTTTGTGTCATATGTCAAAAATTACAGGTTTTAGAAAAAATCGGAGAACACAAACTCATTAGGGATGTGATTATCTACACCTTTTATCTGAAAACTTTTTGTCTAAAATAGATTATAATGATATTAGGAACAATTTTTAAAATAGCCAAAATTTGTTTCTTTCGAAATATCTAGTAAGCCATGAACTTTTTCAAAAATCTGAAAGGCGCATATTTATGACCCCGACTCTCTATCTCCAGTAGTTTCCGAGATGCCCATAGAGAACATCGTAAGAAACTCACCCTGTATATATTCCAAAGTTATTTGTACTGGTTTGAAACTCTTATTTTATTTCTTCAGACGATGACAACAGAAGCAGTGCCTAAATTAAGTGCCCCAAACCAGTCCAATTGACTTTGGAAATACTATATGTTCGTTTTTTTGGAGTAAGTTTTTCTATATTATTGTCTGGAGTTACTAACCATTTTTGGTCTTTGGTCTCTCAGGTGTTCCAACGTAGCTGCTATATCAATCTCCTTGGCACCTTTGGCCATTCTACTCAAAACCATATCGATCAAGCAATATGTTCCTGTTCTACCTGCACCATCGCTGCAGTGGACCACAATAGGACACGATCTGCCTCGGTATGACTTATTGACTTTGCGTCTAAAATGAAGGTAATGATATTTACTTCTGCCTGAGAGAAAAACGCATTCCAATATACCTAAATTCCAACAGGGCTTTGGTTGAAGCTGGAACTCCAGCTTCTGGCCAAGACAAGAAGTGGAACTGGGTGACAGTCCTCGTCTCACCAGTTCGAACGTTCTTCAAATAGAATGACCTTACTAAGTAATCGTCACACCAGATATGCTCGCTAACTAGATGGACTTCATAGATATGGTACACTTCCGAACCTTTAAACAATAAAGAAATATAAACGAAGTCTTTTAGTATTCATAACTTTCTGAAAAGTTTTCAAGAAACAACATTTTTGTATTATCAATCAAAATGATAGCCAATGGTAAGCAATCAATAGAAGCAAATCTAGATACAGAGTGTTATAAAGTCTATCAATATACAGGGTCCGGCAATAGTGCGTCGGGCATTTGTAGTTTGTAGCTCCTGGAATAAAAAAACTTGAGAATTTTGTTATATAGGGTAGCTCAAAAAAGTGAGAGTGGATCGGGATGATTTTTTTATCACCTCTATAACTTTTTTATTTTTTCAGATCAAAAAACGAGATTTGGTATGTTAGTATATGACATAAATTAGGATTGATTGATGTATTCAATTGTTTTTGGTCACTTCCTGTTCCACCGGTAATGACTACAACTTTTGATTTTTAAATGGCACCCTCGGTATATTTTTACTTCATTCGATAGAAAATGACACTCTGAATAGAATGACATATCATATGTCAACTTTTGACATTTTCCCATATGGTTTAATAATTGAAATTGTTGAACACGACAATTTGACTCGAAATACCAAGTGTGTGGTACCAAATTATTCGTAAAAAAATGATTTTTCCAAATATGCTAATGAGCCACCATTGTTCAATTTGAAAAAATTGAGATATAATTAAAAATACGATTTGGACATCTTTAAACCGGCCAGGGCAAGACACAAAAAACATTAGATGATCAAATCTATTTTTCTAAGAATCCTTGATTCAAAATTAGTGTTTTAAACACATCCATGGCGCTCTAGATTAAAATTTAAAATATGATTTTTATAAACCGAAAATGTCAAAAGTTGACATATGATATGTCATTCTATTCAGAGTGTCATTTTCTATCGAATGAAGTAAAAATATACCGAGTCAATCAATCCTAATTTATGTCATATACTAACATACCAAATCTTTACTACGTTTTTTATCTAAAAAAATAAAAAAGTTATAGGGGTGAGCCACTTTTGAGACGCACCCGGTATATATTTTTTTGATTTATTAATATCTCTGAAACTATCGAAAGATATTTACTCATATCTTGGGATTATAAAAACACTAAATCACCACAATACACCAAAACACTTTTACTTTTACACTGGACGCGCGTTTCGCTAACCATGTTGGCATCATCAGCAGATAATTATAAACTAAAATACAATCTACAATTGGACCATAGATAATTTTATTTCTAAGTTAAATAATCGTTTGCCTTCCATTAAATTTACACATGAAATTAAGAACGACAGATTACCATTTCTAGATGTATTAGTTATTAGAAATACTAATAATTGCCTGGAATTTGATATCTATAGGAAAAAGACCACTGCACGCAGATATATTCCTAATGAATCATATCATAGTATTGAACATAAAATGGCTAGTTTAAATTTCTTAGTTCATAGATTACTTAGTTTTCCACTTTCCAACGAAAGATATAAAATAGAAAGAGATTACATTAGGAATGTAGCTGAGTGTAATGGATATTCTCCTTCACTAGTTGATAAAATAATTAGAAAACGTAGTTATAGGTTAATGATTTCTGAAAATTCGACTTTTCAAGTGGAGAAAGATACGTCAAAATATTTTTCAATACCGTTTGATAGACAGTTATCCCGTGGTCTAAAAGGAATTTTTAAGAATGTCAATTATAAACTTGTGTATAGTGCTAATAATAAATTACAACAATTATTAGGTAATCCAAAGGATAAAACACCTCTACTGGAAAGGTCGGGTATTTATGGAATTTCTTGTAAAGATTGTAATCAGAAATATGTTCGGCAAACTAGAAGATCAATATTAACTAGATTTAAAGAACATTTAGCCCAGATAAGATATAGTAGACAGGATAAATCTTGCGTTGCTGAACATATTGTTGATAAAGAACACTGTATAGATCTAAATAATTTAAAATTAATTAAACAAGTCTCAAATTACAGGCAATTAGATGCATATGAAAGCATCAGAATTAATAAATGTAAAGATAGTATGAACAGAGACAGCGGTTCAATTCCTTCAAGTTCTTTGTTCCTACTACTCTAGTGGCGGAAATCTAACTGTTACGCTCGGTGGCTAGATCTTGCCACGCCCACTCGAGTATATAAACGCTCAAATTGTAGATTGTAGTTTAGTTTTAATCATCTGCTGATGATGCTAACATGGTTAGTGAAACGCGCGTCCAGTGTAAAAGTAAAAGTGTTTTGATGTATTGTGGTGCTTTAGTGTTTTATTTTGCTTTCTTCCTACCTTCTTCTGGCCAATATCGATGGCACATTGCTGTACCGCCTTCGGTAAGCCTAGTTAGCATCACTATCACTACAGCTCCTTGTTCCCAAATCAGTTGCCAAAAATCAGGTGCCGTATGAGGTAAAGGACCTTGTGTCGCTATATAAGCAGGATTCCTAAAACATTCAAAATTAAAACAGCAATATCATCAACTAATTTATTATTAAAAAACTACCTTGGATCATGATCAGTAATACTCGAAGCATTAATATAATCTGCGCTGTTAGCATTCGACAACTCATTTAAGATAACTCGCGCATGGTCATAAGGAACTACTTCAGGATATCTGTTTTTCTCTACATTGTCTTTCCTCATAGCTATTGATGTTTCGCACGGTTCAGCCACGTAGGCACAAAGAGCTACCCATTCCTGGTCTAATCTATCCTTGTTCTTCAAATGGTCTTCCATGTAACTCAGCACCATATGACCTGTGGATATATCCATATTGTGTAATGCTGGTTCTTCAATCCAAGAGGATGTGCTCGATCTGCTCGATGGACTTTGTTCAGATTCACGAGACAAAGATGTTATTCTTCCTATTAAAGGAAATATACTTATTTTTATAAAAAAATTACCCAAATTTACTTGCCTTTATCAGGAGCACCGTCAGTGGTCTGTCCTTTAGTAGCCATCCTTGCCCTACACAGGTCTTGGTAATCCTTACTAGCTTCTGTATCAGGTCTGGATAAGCCTTGTAATTTTTCTTTATACTTGATGTGTCTTCGTATTAGAGAGAGAACGATAGTAGCTAGAATTAGAGCTACCAATACGCCGCAAACCAAGAAGATAACTATGTACTGGTTCTCGGTATTGATACGTTTGAAATAGACGTTTTGCATTCTTATCTAAAAATGAAAATAAAAATATACTGAGAGCATTTAAAAAAAAATAGAAGAAATATGACAAATTATTAAGAAAACAGTATTGGCCCAGTTTTTTGTAGGTAAAGGATTTTAACAGTCAATAAAAAAAATAAAAAACAATAATAGAAGCATATTTTTTTCCCAAATAAGTCCCATACCGGGTGCGTCTCAAAAGTGGCTTATCCCTATAACTTTTTATTTTTTCAGTTAAAAAACGAGATTTGGTATGTTAGTATATGACATAAATTAGGATTGATTGACGTATTCAATTGTTTTCGGTCACATCCTGTTTCACCGGAAATGACTACAACTTCTATTTTATTCGATGGAAAATAACACTTTGAATAGAATGACATATTACATGTCAACTTTTGACATTTTCGCATATGGTTTATTTGAAATTATAACTAAATTAAATACCAGGTGTGTGGTATCAAATTATTCGTAAAAAAGTGCTTTTTCCAAATATGCTAATGAGCTACCCTCGTTCTATTTGAAAAAATTCTTAAAAATACGACTTGTACATTTTCAAACTGGCCAGGATAAGACACTAAAAACATTGGACGATCAAATCTATTTTTCCAAGGCTCCTTGATAAAGAATTAGTGTTTTTAACATAGCCATAGAGGAGGTAAAAATTTGACATATATGTCATTCTATTGAGAATGTCATTTAATACCGAGAGTGCCAATTAAAAATCAAATGTTACCAAATCTCGTTTTTTAACTGAAAAATTAAAAAGTTATAGGGGTGAGCCACTTTTGAGACGCCCCCGGTAAACTTTATTTCAAAAATATAGAAATTTGAAATTAAGAAAAGGTAAGTTAAACTTTTAAATAACCCAATATCTGGATATAAGTAGTAGTCTGTATCATTAATTTTATTAAGTAGCAGTCTGTATCATTAATTTAATAACATAAATTTAAACTATTGTAAAAAAAAGTAATAGATTCTAAAATACAATTTCCATGTCATAAACATTTATGGTCCATTGTTTGTTCCTTCATGCAATGAGTTTTTCTATCAACTCTTGAAGACCTACCCAAGAAAGTAGACGACCTTAAATAGATATTTAAATATTATACATACTTTATTTCCTACACCTGCTGATATAACTTCTACACCAGTTAAATTTTCCAGATCTTCTTTAATCAGTTCTAAAACAATTCGTAAACTGTCTATACTAAGTTGATATAACATTTCTAACAAACAACATCCAAAAAACGCAACAAGAGCAATAAAATCCTTATTCAAGTAACACAGAAACTACAAATTCGGGGTAGGAGCATTGGTATCTCGAAAACCATAATAGATACGAAGATAGTTAAATTGGGACAAAGTTGCTCCTTGGGATGTTCACCAAGATGCCATCAAAAACGTTTTAAAAATTTCAAGGATTGCTGAGTTTTTTGGAAAAAACTGATTTTTTTGGAAAATCAAGTTTATTTTTTCCTGTCGTTACTTTTTAGAAAATCAAAAATATAATTGCACATTATCATAGCCACTTTATTAGGGTTATCTGATAGTATTTTTAGATTTTCAAATTAGCTGATAATTTGTGAGATACAGAGGCCAACTTAATTTTTTTAAAATACGGACCTGCAATTTTTATTTCAAGTTTTGAAAGAACTCGGTCTCCCGAGTACAATGATAAACAAACTAGTTTCTAATGCTCTACATGTTCGAAAGGGTTACCACCCTCCCTAATGCACAATTTTTTTTCGTTCAATCATATTTATAACTCTTTGAATGTGCAATTAATTTTTTGATTTTCTAAAAAGTAACAACAGGAAAAAATAAAATTGATTTTCCAAAAAACTCAGCAATCCTTGAAATTTTTAAAACTTTTTTGATGGAATCTTGGTCAACATCCGAAAGCGCAACTTTGCCCCAATTTAGCTATGTTCGTATCTATTACGGATACCGAGGTACCATTGCTCGTACCTCGAATTTGTAGCACCCTGTATAATATGTTCATTTTTGGATCGGAAGTCTATTGCTAATTATTAAATGTTTCAGTAAGGTTTCCATAAAAAGACTTACCGATTTTCTTAGCTACTTCATTAGCATCATATCCTCGGTTATTGTTAGATCCTACTTTAAAAGAAACAGACTTCAAGTGAACCCTAAAAATATTTTATAGAAGTACAAAAAAAGGTTTATAACTACGCCATCTTACTGTCCATCGGTGAAGTCCCTCTGTTCCATATGGAGCAAATTCGAGATGTTTCTCATGATGTCTTTCCCTTGCTTCCAGTCCCTTAAGGGTTCCTGAAATTCCACGTGCACATACGATTCGTCTGTTTCGCGAGAAGGTGCCTTTAAGGTATCGTAGATGCTGTTTGGGTTTGGATTGGCACCTCGGGGTTCCTTTTTTATCATTGAAGGGATTAAGTTGTTTTGAGAAAATTTGTTCGTGGCTAAGGCTAAAATAGTGTGTATTATATAAATTTACTTACTACATACACAGAATACCTCTTTGAGACATCTCTGTTATAGCAGGATCAAAAGGTGGTCCGGGTTTTTTAACATCCAACCGTTCTGGTCTTTTAAACCCCATGTTATATCTGTCCCAAATACTTAAGTCGTCTCGCATAGCAATCTCCTGTTGATTTTCTAAAAATGAAAAATATACAGGGTGTTTCAAAACACAGGTGCCGTCTCTCGTAGGGAGATTCCTCACGTAAGAATAATATTTATTTTTCATATCAACATAGGTCCGATTCTGCTTTGTTTTGAAGCTACTAAAGTCTTAATAATCTTTCGATCTGTTATCATTTTCTTCTAAGTACTTTTCGTGATTTGAATGCAATTTTAGGGTAAAAGTTAGTATAAGTACTACATACTTTAATGCTAAAAAAGTGTCGACAGACTCACAGGGTTGTTAAGTAGTTTATGAAGCAAAAAACTACGCCAAAAACTACGCGTAGTTTTTTATATTAACTACCTTCAAAAACTACACAAAAACTACGTTAAAAACTACCTACAAAAATATAGTAAAACATAAACAATTTAGACTTTAAACAAAAATCAAGCCAAATTCTTATCATGGAAGTATGAAGTTATATTATATTTGTATAAGTTAAACCACATCAGAAAAAAAGACAATTTTTTTTTCAACAAAAGTGTATTTTCTACGAAATACAAAGTAATATTGAACACAAAATAAACTATAAATTCTTATGGAGAAATTTTCCATAGACATTCTCCAGGAGAATATATGATTTTTTACATCTAAAGGCACAACTTCATAATTCCCCTCTTTCCAGAAGGTATGGAACAAGGTATGGAGACATCAACGTCTTCCAAGCATTTTTAACTACTAAGTATCAAAAATATCACATAATAAGGAACAAATTCACAAAATATAGATTTTTTATGTCTTTAAATTGATCAACAAACAAAGTTTTTAGGTTATGTTTTCACTGTTATTTAAAAAAACTACATTAGTTACATAAACTACACATTTAGTACTGGACATTTAAAAAACTACTTGTGACATGTAGTAAATGTAGTTTATTAATTACTACGTGTAGTTTAACAGAGTCACCAGAGACGTGCGTATGGGTTATCATTGGAATATTTTTCAAAAAAAAAAATGTGTGCCACTGACTTTTTACTTTTGATATCAAAATTGTGTAGGCCATTTAATGCCAATTAAAAGGTATCTCTTGATATTTTGTCGAATTCGGCCTGCTTGATGAGATAAGCGCAATTTTATTAATCACAATAATTAATAAAATTAAAATTAAATTAATAAATTATATATTTTACCTAATGTATTGTTAAATATTATTACTATTAGTCCAACCTAAAGCAATTTTAAATAAAAAAGTAATGGTATTTAAAATAATTACAAAG
Source organism: Sitophilus oryzae (assembly GCF_002938485.1). NCBI lineage: Eukaryota > Metazoa > Arthropoda > Insecta > Coleoptera > Curculionidae > Sitophilus > Sitophilus oryzae. The sequence goes on along the minus strand of NW_022146198.1, from coordinate 681,857 downwards.
AAACGTAATTTTAAAAAACTTTAACATCCTGTAATTCTAAAACTATGCTTTTCCATACCCATGATACATTTTTGAAACACCCTGTTTATCAATAGTCTACTAAGTATATTTTATCTAAAATACCTAATTCTCCAAAATCTTCTGGTTCTGCCCCACCTTCAGAATACACTACAGGCTTTGTTTTCCATTTTTTATCAAAATCATCGTCCTCTTTTTCTTGTTGTTGCTTCAATTCCCTAAACACCTCTCTAGGTTTTAAAAACTCTAATGCTCTTTCGGAAAAATATTCGTCAGGGTGTCCGCTGCCGTATTCAGTATTACCTTGATCATCTTGATCTACGAATATTTAATTCTATTATATTTTCTCTAAAATTTAGATTTATAGCTTACCTTCTTCAAAATATATTCTTGGTTCGGCTAAATCATCACTAGTCAAGGCGGAATCTTTGGCCTCCCATCCAGCCCGAAAGTTTTCCGGAGTGTTGTATGTCAATGCGAATTTTTCATCTGGACCAAAAGCTAAAATAAGACCTGTAAGATTTTTGAACTCTCCTGTATGTGTTTGGTTCAAATCAAATTGTTAAAATCCTTTGAAGAACTGAAGAAAGAACTGAAGAGTACCAAAACGGCAAATTAAAAAAAAATTAAGGCAAATATAGGATTGAAGAGAAAGTGTACAGGGTGTCCCACTAAGAATAGCTCTCGGCTGTATCTCGGAAAGTATTAGCCGTAGGTTCTGCGGAAAAAAATATTTATAACTAATGAGGCTATGGCAAATTGCTGGAAATTATTTTCAGGTTTATAGAACGACCGCTAGGGGGCGCAACTGCAACAACAAATTTGAAAATGGAGTTTTTACACAATTTTGCCTAGATAAGGTGTACAATAAGAAATAGCTTCATATAATAAGAATAAACATCTTCAGTAAATTTTGAATATTTTTTGTTAGAGACATTTGCCCCTATCTACCAAAATAAAGTGGTGGGGGAAGGTTAGATCGGTTTTTATTTAAATATTAATAACTGTGGACTGGATGATCGGAATCCAACAAGCGAGGGCTCGTTTAAAAGAACGATTCTTATTCTATATTATACCATACAAACAATAATAATAAGCTTTTGAACGTATACGCTAGGGGGCGTTGTCTTATATAATAAATACCAAAAATAAGCCCTTAATTACCTTATTTTTACAACACGGTATCAGTAGCCCTCTTAATTATGCCCATTCTAACAAAAAAATAAGATAGAAACAGTTAGTTTATTTTAAAATCGACGAAATATCAGAATACCATAATACCAGAGGTATTAATATCTAATAATTAAGATATTAATAACAGTGAACAAGAAACGATGATTCAGTGAAGTCATGGTAGGCTTTGGAAAAAAGTTGCTTTTGACGTAATAGTATAAACGTCAAATTGTTATTAGATCAACATTTTGGTAGTTTTATTAGCATTTTTTATCTTTTGATTGCTTTTTCAAAATGCCAACAACTTCAACTATTTCAAATAATAAAAGCATTTTGAAAAAGCAATTAAAAGATAAAAAACGCTGATAAGACTATCAAAATGTTGATCTAATAACAATTTGACGTTTATACTATTACGTCAAAAGCAACTTTTTTCCAAAGCCTACCATGACTTCACTGAATCATTGTTTCTTGTTCACTGTTATTAATATCTTAATTATTAGATATTAATACCTCTGGTATTATGGTATTCTGGTATTTCGTCGATTTTAAAATAAACTAACTGTTTCTATCTTATTTTTTTGTTAGAATGGGCATAATTAAGAGGGCTACTGATACCGTGTTGTAAAAATAAGGTAGGTAATTAAGGGCTTATTTTTTGGTATTTATTATAATTTTGCTAATATCTTCGGTTTGAAAGAAGATATCAAGATGCGGTTTTCGCTGACTCTTTAAGCTTTTACTACTCTTTACTATCAGCTAAAATTACATATACTATTGTATTTAAATTTTTTGAAAAAAGGCGCAATATTTCTTGAAATGTAAGACAACGCCCCCTAGCGTCTACGTTCAAAAGCTTATTATTATTGCTTATATGGTACAATATAGAGTAAAAATCGCTCTTTTAAACGAGCCCTCGCTTGTTGGATTCCGATCATCCAGTCCAGAGTTATTAATATTTAAATAAAAACCGATCTAACTTTCCCCCACCACTTTATTTTGGTAGATAGAGGAAAATGGCTCTAACAAAAAATATTCAAAATTTACTGAAGATTATGAAGCTATTACTTATAGTACACCTTATCTAGGCAAAATTGTGTAAAAACTCCATTTTCATATTTTTTGTTGCAGTTGCGCCCCCTAGCGGTCGTTCTACAAACTTGAAAATAATTTCCAGCAATTTCTCATAGGCTCTTTAGTCATAAATATTTTTTTCCGTAAACCCTTTGGCTAATACTTTCCGAGATACAGCCGAGAGCTTTTCTTAGTGGGACACCCGGTACATAGATATATGGAGTGGTCAGAATTAAAATCGATCAAGTCCAATTTAGTACTATTTTAAGATAATCGTCTTTTGCGTTTATAAAATATTGATTTTTCCAGTAGAGAAATGAATAAAGTCATACTTCACGCATTAAGCAGCTATAGCTTATTTCTGTTTTTTTTCTGAATATTGGGTATAATATATGGATGAAGTCCATAAAATTTAACGCTGTGCGCGATTTTAACGCATATGCTAAAGTTTAGAACTAAAAAAATATTTTAGACACTTCTAGAAACAAAGTCTGAACCATTTGCACCAAGTGAATCAAATTATCAGCCATCTGAAAGGTCTGATTCTATCAATTCTGAAGGTATAGTTTGATTTATCATTATTTTCACTATTACTACTGCATCAATAAGTTAGGCTATGTTTTCTTGCAAATACTTAGATATCTGACATGTTGATCTGAATAAAAATGCTCGAGGAAGAAAAATCTTATCATTTCATGTAGACGTAATGTAACACGCTCTAAAAGGCAATACATGAAAGATCTTGTTCCCTTTATCCCGCCTATATACCGTAATTTTTATAAAAATCGAAGAAAACACTATTAATAGACAATCAGAAGTCAACATATCCGTTAATGACGAAGAAGAAATGTCCAATGAATCAATTTATATCTAAAATTTCAAATATTTTCAGAGATAAAATGGTTCAAGTCCAAGAAAGTATAAATAAACATTCTTAAAAATGGTCACAGTTGTATTTTCAGTAACTTTAGTTTCTAATTATTATACAGTTTAAAATGTAATAAAACATTGTGTCCAGTTTTCTTCTCCAACTTGTTTTATTTTAATTAAGTAACATTAAAAAACTTTAACTCTCATTTTCTCCATAATTATTAGGACTTAATACAGTTCACTTTTGAATCCCTCATATAAAAAACTACACTCTCTTAATCTTAATGGTAAAATTCGTGCAATATTTGAAACAATATCTAAGCTATTAAGTGACATGTTTAAGAATACCTACTCTAGAGCCTTTAAAAAGGCTATGATATGAACAAGTGCGTTCAAGCTATTTCAAAGATAACCAAATTGTATGTATACCTTCCCTAAAAGCTGTAAATTATCTGAAGGAATTGGTCAGTTGACCAGTCGAAATAATCTATCTCAGAAGGAGCGCAGGCATATTGAAAATAAACCGGATTACTAACAGAAAAATCCGACACCAAATGAATGCTCCAATTATAAATAAGGTAGAGATCAGACTGTGTCAGTGGAGTCCTTCATAAAGAAAGAAGACGAGATAGACCAAGAAGGTCCTGGAACACCACAACTAGATGATTCAATGCAATTTAGTAGCTGTATTTTTTGATTAACCGACAATCAGTGTCTAATCAAATCCCGTATATATAGGGTGAGTTTCCTACGATGTTCTCTATGAGAGTAGATATCTCGGAAACTACGAGTTCGGAAAGTACGAGGTGTCGGTTAAATGAAGAAAGAATTGCAGTTTTGTGGGGTCATAAATATTCGGCTTTCGGATTTTTGAAAAAGTTTATGGCTTATTAGATATTTCGAAAAAAACAAATTTTGGCTATTTTAAAACTTCTCCCTAATTCCATTATAATCTATTTTAGACAAAACGTTTTCAGATAAAAGTTGTAGATAATCACATACCTAATGAATTTGTGTTTTCTGATTTTTTCTAAAGCCTGTCATTTTTGACATATGACACAAACATATGTTTTTTTATGGAAACCATAGTTGGCCATGACTTCATAAAAATCGTCATTTTTTAAGCTTTTCAGCGATATAGGGTATAATATGTTTTTTTTTTCGAAAAATTACTGAGATAGCCAATTCCATCTTGACTAATTTCACTTAGTTGGCATGGTATTCTTATTCTGTTATGATTTATAACTTATAAAAAAAGAATATATCATTAAACGGTTCTTTACAATTTACATTACGAAAACGAAAACGTAAAAAATAATATCACTTCCCCGTACACTTTAATTTATTTTAGGAAATGTTCTCCCGTACCGCCTCTTCGAGTGCCTCTTTTAATTCATCGAGGAGGTCCACGCAATTGGTCCACCTCTTCCGATCCCTGAGTTTGCATAATTATGATATAAATAATTTTTAACATTTCTTTCGTTATGGGGAGGTGTCATAATGAAGCCGGGATCCTATTAGGCCACACGCCACGCGAAGCCACGCTATCCCAGGTGAGCTCACGTGTTGCAGCGTGGGAGAGAGTATGCACATGAGATCTGGGGCAGACGATCGCCCATCACATGAGCGTGGGATGGCGTGGAGTGGCGTGATGTGGGGTGGCGTGTTGCCTAGTCTGTACGCAATACATGTAATTAAATGGAAAAACATACGCACAGATCTTCATGACGTGGGGTGGCATGGCGTGGTATAGCGTGTTGGCTAACGGGGTCCCAGCATGAAAGTCATGTTGGAAAAACTGCAATTCTTTCCCCATTTAACCGACCCTCTATCTTCAGTAGTTTCCAAAATAACCATAGAAAACTCACTCTGTATAATAATAATAATTGTTCAGTTAAAGACCAAGACCTATCGGTATAGAAAGCAATAAATTAGCTAAATCTCTTGCTAAAAAGACAGTTGTTTTCCCATTCGATAAACTTAAAACTTCCAGTGGCATCAAAAATGCCACTTCAAGAATATAATCCTTATGAATAACACCAAATATCTTACTTGAAAGGCATACGAATCCAAAGACAAACTAAAAAGTTTATAAAAGTTTGTGTTCAGAAAACATTAAGAAATTACTTTCTTATTTTAAGTTCTTTACAAGCCCTCCTTACTGGACACTATCTACCCACTTAGATAGATTTTAAGAAAAATGGCTTAAACAGATGTCGCAATTACAATTAAGCTGAAAAGCTAGCCAAAAAATCTTGAAAGAATGATAATTAAATTATTTAATCTCTGGCAAGATCAGTAAATCTCCAAAAAACCTTTAGAGTTATTGGAAAACATCTAAGGTCTTTCACAAAAGATTTAAGAAAGTCAAAGCAGCAATAAGTCACTAACTTAAGCGACTAGTTGACACATTTCCATCAACAAGGTTTTTCAACGTTAATTTTGTTACAATTACTGACCTTGTAGGTTTGGTTCGGACTGTTCCATTTTCTGCTTCAGCAATTCATTTAACAAAAACTCATCAGATGGTTCAGTTTCAGCATCTTCCTTTATAGCATTGAGAATGTTTATCAGTTTACGATAGTTAGATTTACTCAGATATTTTTCCACTTCCTTAGGAGAAAGATTCAGCTGTTGCAGCAACTTAATAAGAGGATACATCTCTTCATCTGGAACATCTCGGTTGTCTACTTCAATTCTGGGTGTTTCTGGTGGTTGGGATAAGACTGAAGGAAACTCGTTTTCATATTCGTGAAGAAATTCTATCGAATCGATAGGCTCTTTATCTACTCTCCTATATTTAGGCACCCCATATCTGTAAAGTTTCCGAAGTGTAAATTTTTATTTTTATAGCTATGAGGGTAATATTCACCTTCCATCGAAAAAAGGTGTAATAGATCTGCGTTTCATAGATGGAATCCAAGTTCTTTTGGCCATTTTGTAGTCTGACAAGGGGTCTGGCATATCTACTGTAAAGGGCAAGAGAATAATCAGTTAAAATATTTCCCAGAGAGATGCCTTGAATACTTGAAGAAAACTAGAACTTACAATCAATTCCTGCTCCTGGACCTAAGATTTTCCTCCTCAGCTGTTCCTGTTGACTATTATCAACGGGTGGATAGTAGACTTCGTCAGCAAAGTCAGCATGCGGGTTATCCACACTCGGCGTGTACTTAATAATGGCAACTTCTTGAGGATCGAGTTGGACCTGACCTTCCAGAGCTCGAAGAGCCCCTTCGAGGTCGTTGTCGGATAGATGAGAACAAGAGTCTGGCTCAAAATCAATTCTGCAAAAAAAATCCAAAATTTTCTTAAAAATATTTTTGCAGTATTAGTCAAAGTATTATCCTAAGAAACGCCCTGTATAGCCTGTATATATCATTTTTTGTTTCATCTAATTAGGATTCCAAAAAGTCTGTTTGAAAATTAGTATATTAAATTATATTCTTTCTGCTTTTTTATCCGGCCATAATTACAAAACAAAAAGGAACCTCTGGAGGAATGTCCTATAGTTCAAAGGTCATTAAAGTTAAGGTCAAATACCATCGATGCGAACGTGGCAGAAGAAAGATTAGATTAATGGAACTTCATCTCATTAAAACAAGTTTTTGGCGCAAAATCAATAGATGACTCTCTTATATAAAAAATATCTGAAATAAACTTGGCTCGGAGATGAAAAGGAAAGCTATAAAAAGTACGTAAACAAATCAAAACAATTTTTTTCAATTTTTTACTATTTTTACATTAAATATGTTTCATTTTTAATATATGTATGGGAGCTTTTGCCATTTGTGAACACTATTGTGTTATTTTTCAAAAGGATTTTTACGTAGTAGATAATTTCCAAAATTTCCTGTAGATTTTATCTCATCTTTTTTACTCACTAACAACTGCTGGACTTGTTGCTTTATAGTTTTATCTTACTTCGAAGCACTTATGAATTCACACACAACATGATCTGTTCGCACTTTTTACAACCTTTGTGATACTTTCAGTAGGCCGATCCCACTTCTGATGTAAGAATACAGTACGTATTTTTTAAATTAAACACTGGATTTTCTTCATAACTCTTGATATTCTCAATCGTCTGTTCTTAACTAACCTCGAGTGCTTTGTTTCTCCCAAAACAAAATATTTAGGGCAATTCTCTGAATTACAAAAAGATAAAGCTCACATGTATATGTGCTTTTAATGTTGTTTAAAATTTATTTCTAGCTATACGTTATCCCCCACTTATCATATTAATGATTTTTAATATTTATTATTTTCTTTAATACTGAAATTATTAAAAAATAAATTAAGATAATAATTTGAATAGATATTTCTAATCATCATGTGAGTTTTTTCTACAAAATACACTTACCCATGTTTAAGAGTGTAGAGCATTCCTTGAAGACGGCATTGTGTGTAAGAATGCCCCCAACGATATCCTAATGCAAATAATCTTCGCAACTCCTTGCTAAGGTCATGGAGAGAGTCTTGTTGAAGCCCGAACCTATATAAGAAATCAGTATTTTAACGCTATATAGTTTAGCTATTTGTCTGATCTTTCTACTAAAGGCGGAGTTAAAAAGTCAAATATCTTATTTCACAGACACAGATTGCTCATTCTTGTTCTAATAAGAACAAGAAAGCGCAAAATGCAATTAGAACGCAATTCTAGAAGATTGATGAGATAAAGACGGAATGCAAATTTAAATCGAACTTTGCGATATTATATTCGAGCCGCTACTCACGAAGGAAAATTAGCCTGGTTTGTGTGTTGTTAAGAATATTAAAGTATATTTTCCATTTAACTGCGTCTGTATATATTACACAATAAATAATTATCAAAAAAAAATATTTCTTTTTAATTACTCTTACCTCAGAATTTAAAAGAATAAGTCATTGACATAATTAAAATTATACAGAGGTTCTAAGAAGAACGACAGTTTGTATAAAAATAAAATTATGTAAGCATCATATGCATAATATAACCTAAACAATCAAATCATTTCCCCCGAAGATGGATTGGAAATGGTAGAGCAGTATAATGGCCAGGCGAGGTTTCTGGACGTGTTGCTAAGGGGCGAGAGGACAATACTTGACGTCATTTGTGTAAATGAAATCAATAGATCTCAACATTTACAATAAAGAGTACCAAATGCATTCGGAAGTATAAGAAGAAAGTTCAAAGAGCTATAAATAAAATTGAACGAAATATAAGTTTGTGCAATAGGGAGGGTGGAAAAATCCTTTCGAACATGTAAAATATTAGAAACTAGTTTGTAGAAGTTGATTTATTTATAAATTACGGGTAATATTATGCATATTATTAAATCGTACATTGAGATTTCAAATTCGTAATAAAAAATTCACAGTCCTTTACAAAGATGCAACCGATGAATAAAAACGTAAAAATATGATTAGTGTTAATATGAGTGTATTACATACATATGTTTAAATAACGAACTTAACAAAAAACAACAGATTTAAACATTCACTGAAAAAGGAGTAAAGAAAAGTAGTTTAGAACTCGACGTAACCTAACCAAAGTCGAGATTTTACAAAATTTCAAACAATATCTCTCGAAAATAATTAATAGTGAAATGACATTTACCCTCTATGGATAGAACCCTACCTATGGTCCCATATAAACTGTATTACTAAAATAAATAGCTTTGACATATAAAGTTTTTAATTGTCGCTTTTCTTGATATACTGCCCTGATTTTATTTTATTTTTCCAGAGCACTAATACTCCCTTTATATTGTTACGGATTCCGTGGGTCCACTAATTTAAACTCACGATAAAATACTTAACGAATTTATTTTCTCACTTTATACACAATTACTAACTTATAACACACAACAAACTAAGATTCCTTCACCAAATTGTCCGATTTTCAATTTCCACGCGGTATATTCAAATTTCAAAAACTGTCATTCCCTATTCTACTCCCTAAGGGTATGAATTTCATAAATTCCTATGTCCAAATAATTAACTCATGTCTTTTAAATGATCCTTTGTGCAAATTTTTATGTGTATAATCCAGAGGTCACGAAGATTTATATAATTTTTTACTAACTTTACCCTTTTGGTTGAAGAATTTCAAAAATCTCTTCTTATTCTTTCTGTAGAATTTCATTCTTCTAGACCAGATAGTAAATCATTTTCATACAACAAATCGTTCGACATAATTTTACACTCTAAGAGGATGAATTTTGTAAAATCGCTTTGCATAACTAATTCACTAATCACTAATGTTCTTTAAACGAACCTTTGTGCTAATATTGATGTATCTAAAGCTGGTGGTATGAACTGACCCCTAAAATATCTAAAAACTTGATATATAATCTCTATAATCTAACTGACACACCACTGACAATGACAAATAATTGACTTCTGGAGGTATTTTGAGTAGGTTTGGTATGTTTTAATATTTATTCGTTTTACATAAAGAAATACCGATTAGACGATATAATATACTTCATAACAAATCTAGACATATATACCTTTCATGGATAACAAATTAATTACTACTGTCAGCTAGTTCAGCTACTGTCTAGGTAGAATATACCTAGAGTACCTACACCTACCTATGATGTAGGTAGATTAAAGCTTATTTTGACTTTACCTCTCACTTCGGTGTCACAAGCTGAATTTTTCAGGGATGGAAGTACAGTACATGATATGGGGACCTTATTCCGAAAGTAGTACAAAATTAGACCGGGCACTATCATCAAAAATCGATATATTAATACCACCGTCACAACCACCGTACAGAGAAAACAAATACTTATTTTTTGATCCAGTACACAATAAAGTCTTCGTAGGGAGTAATTTTTTATAATTATTTACAAAAAAACATTTCCATTAACGCTTATGACCAAAAAAAACTTTAAACATGAATAATCATTTCAATTATGCGAAAATTTGGTTTAAAAATAGATTTTTTTTAATATAACTTTCATTTAACGAAAAATGAAGGCCTAAATGAAAAAAATAAACAATTTAAAAGTTTCGCTTATGTCTTGACAAGGTATCAAAGCAAACCCCATATTTTTTGCTTTTAAACTAATAAAGATATATCAATAAACAATTAGCGATGTAATGGTTTTTGCGCGCGCTGGCCGACTGCCGCCGCTGCGCCGAGATTTCCTATACCCTTGTATACCCCGAGATTTCCTATCCCTTGTATATATGACGTAATGGTGTGGCAAATGTAGCATTTTAATTCGATTTGGGCTCCCTTATATAGGATAACAGAAACATTTTCAATGTTAAAAGTTAGAAATAATATCTTTAAATTGCTGAGCTGTATATTATTTATTTGAATCTTTCAATTGGCTCGATTTTTCTTATACAATGTTAATTAGCGCTCATCAATATTGTTGCAATAAATATAATCAGATTAAATAATTTAAAAACCCAGAGGAGTCGGACTTGAAATTATTTTAAATAATAATTAAATAGTTTTGTTGCTGTTAAGGTACCCAAAACAAAAAAAAGTATAAAGTGTGACATATCATTTTACTCAGGAGACCGAGTTCTTTTAAAACAGAAATAAAAAATGCAGGTCCGTATTTAAAAAAATTAAGTTGGCCTCTGTATCTCACAAATTATCAGCTAATTTGAAAATCTAAGAATAACTATCAGATAGCCCTAATAAAGTGGCTATGAGAATGTGTAATTAGTTTTTTGATTTTCTTAAAGTAACGACAGAAAAAAATAGAATTGATTTTCAAAAAAATCCATTTTTTCCAAAAAAATCAGCAATCCTTGAAATTTTTAAAACTTTTTTGATTGCATTTTGGTGAACATCCCAAAGCGGCAACTTTGCCCCAATTTAACCATATTCGTATCTATTACGGTTATCAAGACACCAATGTTCGAAACTTGAATTTGTATATCCCCTGTATATCGGCACAAATAAACTTAGCCATTATTTTAAATTTGGTCTAAAACTTCAGTTTATTACCTGAAAAGGTCATCTTCGTCCAGATCACCAGCGGTGGGTAGACAACGCCCAAAAGCTAAATCTAAAATAAAAATAACTCAGTGTTTATACAGGTCTTCCTATACAACCTAAGAACAACCTTAAATATTTGCTTTAACAAAGTTGTGAAGCAATTTATACTCGACGGTATATTTATAATGTTTTTATAATGGAAAAAAATAAGATTATTAAGGAGATTTATTTTTCACATCGATTGATACAAGGCCAAAAATAAACCAAAAAAGTATTTTCCTCGTATATACTCATCAAAGTAAGAAATAACTCTATTTTAGATAGAAATAAAAAATCTAATCATAAAGTTCAACGAATTGAATTAAAAGGAAATATAATATTCCTAAAAATAAAAGATTTATCGATTCTTAAAAAATGATTCTGTAATAAGTATTTGTAATATTTTTTTATGAAAATATTTTCAAAGTCTCTTGAAAATCTCGCTTTTTCTCGAGAATAGGATTTTCTATGGAACTCTAATTATTCTTGATTACTTGACACTCTTGGCAGAATGGCTTAATATGACAAAGTACTGTTGTATATAAATCTTACTTACCATTATAACACCATTCCTCTTCAAGACAAATGCGTTCGCTAAAGAGGCAGCCTAGAAATATAAAGAAAAATGTATATAACCAAGAATAATTTAAGGCACAAGAGAAGCTACTGACGCCAGAGAAAGATTTAACACCGAAACGTCAGGTATTCTTTGTTGGTTAGTGAAATTTATATACAGGGTGGTCCGAACTGTATTCCGGAAACTTCGGCAGCATATTCTGCAGATTAAAATAAATAAAAAAAGTTCGTATAAATATATGTCCTAAAATGCTTAGTTTCGGAGATACAGGATGTAGAAGTTTCATTTTTATTTCGATTTTTTCCAAATAATTTATGAAGTAACGTCAATATTTGGATGAAAATTGGTGTCTGGCAGTTTTTTGACATGACAAATTTGATTTTCATGTCAGTATCACTCCTACTTATAGAGGGCGCCACCTACATTTTTTTTAACTGGTTTGAAGCTTTGAATAAGAAGACTAAGGAAGGAGCATATCAAAAATCTTAGGTCCACCGCGATGGTACTCAAATATGGCCGACTTAAATTCCAGTTTATCAGTGCCGTTCTAATTTTATTTAAAAAATGTAAAACTATGATGTAGGGTAGACGTGGGGTAGACTCAATATTTTTTTTTATTTTACGTTGTGAATAAATGTTGGTAGTTATTAAAATTCAATTACTAAACATACCAATTACTATACTCAACGTGTGCTTATTTTTTGTCAATAATGACATTTATTGACTATTTCCATTCTAAATATCTTGAGAATGGTTGCTCGTAGCGATTTTTAACAAGAGATATTTTTTACGTAAAAAGTCATGGAAATGTATATTTTTTCAGTCAGTAGTTTTATACAGGTACGGACGAAAAGTTATTATTCTTCAAAACAGTTAAAACACATGTAGATGGCGCCCCCTACAAATAGGAGTCATTTTGACATCAAAATCAAATTGCTCGTGTCACAAAACTCAAAGACACCAATATTTATCCAAATATTGACGTTACTTCCGAAATTATTTGGAAAAAATCCAAATAAAAATGAAACTTCTACACCCTGTATCTCCGAAACTAAACATTTTAAGACATACATTTATACGAACTTTTTTACGTATTTTTATCTGTAGAATATGCTGCCGAAGTTTCCGGAATACAGTTCGGACCACCCTGTATATTATCATAAATAAGTTCAAATATTTTTAGGGGTGGTATATTTCAACCACAGGAACACGTCTATGAGGGTTTTTTTTCGCAAAAAAAGATGTTGAAAATCGCGCATTTTCTTCTAAATTTTCCTCTATATATTTACACAAATTAACTATAACAGATGCGAAAGAACACCGAATTACGCGTTCAGGTTTCTGTGACCTTCAGAAAGAGTTCATAGACAATCCGCATCAATGTATAGTTTGGGTTATTATTTGTTTGGGTGAAAATAATCTGCACCAATATGTTATCGAGGCATACAAAAAGGTCCACAGACTTCGAGACATACGAAAAATCAAGTTCATTTAGCGTGTGTCGCAATTTTCACACCTTAAAAAATTAGTTTTTTATAGCTATAGCAACTGCAGCGACTATGAAAAAAGCTGTGTGATTTTCATAGAAAATAAGGGCACCTGTAATCATTTGAGAATGTTATAAATCGCTAAAAGAGGTTTCAAATCTCTTGGATTTCTATTAATATTAAATAAATTTTATTAAAAATTAAACTAAAATTGTTAGTATCATTAAAAACAATTCAAATTCAAAAATTGTATCAGTCAAATTCCCTCATTTAAGGTGAATATTAAAGTAAATATAAGTACAGCTAATTCTAAGCTCTACTTATCTTTAAGAAAAATTTAAATCATTGTTGCAATTGGGCCTTAATGCCATTTCGAATGAACAATAGTATTAATAATGTACATTATAATAATAATAAATTTTATATCATAGTGTGTATTAAAACTACTAAAACACTTTTAAATTGGTATTATATTAACCACTTTTGTTTTTTAATCCAAATAAAAGTTACCAATTTTCTCAATCAAAATATCTGTGGTCCTGAAAAGGACCTTCGTTTTCCCATGTTCGTCAAGGTAGGTAATGGGTAAACGGTAAAAAAACAGGATAATGAAATTTAAAAAATTACAAAAATTGTTCAAAAGTGCCTCCCTCTCCCATTAAACAATAACCCAAACGATCATAAAATCCCCTCCTCACATTGGATAACATATATCAGGGGTGACAGTGTCAAAGGCATTAAATATTTTCTGCCTTAACTGCTCCAAGTTTTGAATTTCTTCATGGCCGTAAATTTTAGATTTTATGTACCCCCATAAAAAGAAATTCATTCACCGAGAAGTCAGGTGAAATTAAACGTCAGTCTAAACAAAACTGTCATTTTTGAAAAGTTGTCAAAATTTGGACACACGCTAAATCGACTTGATTTTCCTATGTCTCGAAGTCTGTGGACTTTTCTGTATAATCTCACAGTAATTTAATAGATTGCTCCTCATATTATATCAGCTCGTAGGAGATTAGGAAAAAAAAAATATTTATAGTATAAAAAATTAATTTATTGAACAAAATTTAATTAAAGATGTGACAAAATAGTTACATTTCTATTGGTTCTATCGGACTTTTTTCGACTATATAAATCTTTATTTTTTGTAAACTTTAATGCATAAAATATTTTCAATCTAATAAATAATTTACTGATGTAAATAAGAGGAAATTTCTCACATGGGTGGTCAAATTCTATAGTTTTCATTATATCAAACAGCCTCTGAATTCAGTGCAAAACTCATCAAAATTTAATATAAATAATTTTTCCAGCCTGTAAATAAAATGAACAAATTTTTCCACTTTCATGATCAAAGGCTTTTAAATGGGTAAATAATTTCGAGTTATCCAGAGATTCGGATTCTTTTGCAAATTTTAGACAAATATCACATTGATGTATCTGAAGACCCTTTTTAATGATGTAGTCAAACATAATTAAAGGCATTTTGAGTTGAAAACATTTCTCAGAGGCTGTTTGATATAATGAAAACTATAAAATTTGACCACCCATGTGAAAAATTTCCTCTTATTTACATCATTAAATGATTTATTAGATTGAAAATATTTGATGTATTAAAGTTTACAAATAAAGATTTATATAGTCGAAAAAACCTGATAGAACCAATAGACAGGTAACTATTTTGTCACATTTTTAATTAAATTTTGTTAAATAAATTAATTTTTTATACTATAAATATCTTTTTTTTCCTTATAAATAAACACATTTGCATCCCATTTTAAATAAGATATACAAATTACCAAAACTTAGAAATAACGGTTCAAAAGTTCAACAAAAATCCTAGACGCGTTTTTAAAAAGAAACATATAACCACGCACTATGTCATTCCAGCAACCGAATACGACACAGCATAGGTTTCCGGACTAAACGACTGGTGTATTTACACCACTCAATAGGCGTGTCGGGTTTTCCCGAGCGGTTTCCGATGCAGTCGCTTTCTTTATCTGTTATAGGTAATTTGTGATATTTAGAAAACTGCCTGTTCACCGCAAATTTTCCCACGGTATAATTTCTTAATCTCTGATGACGTTACCATGGCTACGGCACTAAAAGGTAGAGGCTCTCAAAATTTCTAAAAAATAAAGGATTTTTTTAACTTTTCAAACTTGAATAACTCGGTTATTTTGGACTTATTTAAAAAACGGTAAAAAATTTTTTTATTTTATCGAGATCTACCAGCCCTGAAAATATTTGCACTTATTTAAGACTCACCCTGTATAGTTTCTCAGTACTTTAATATATTTATAGATGTAAATGAACTTCAAATAACAAAAATACCATTAGACGTAGTTTTAAAAATATTATACACACCAAAAGCTAACTTTTAAGAACAACAGTTACAACATTTTTTTTATTAACGGATAATAAAACAAATTTAGGACACTTTTAATAACATCATGCTGTTGTTTATAAACTCAAATCACCAGTCTCCTACAAGAAACTGATAAATTCCACTAACTCTTAAAACTTTTCAAATATATATTCGTTTTTCTCGAAATATTTCCAAACATAAAAGCAACTGCGGGCAAAGAAATAAAGGACGGAAGAAATGTCCTCAATTCTTGGAAAATTTCATCTAAACTTTTTCCTCGGATTTCGTACGTTCTGTACCTCAAATTTCTCACACGTTTTTGCACTTAATCTTGAGGCCGTGTTGTCGGCACATGGGGTAAGATTACACGATATTTCCCAATATTGCATATAACCCTCAGTTAAATAGAATTAAAGCTAATAATAGGATAAGATTACAATAATTTTTCAGCGAAAGAATATTAAATATAAATAATTTTAAATGTAATAATACTTAAACGATATAACAGGTAGGTAATCAGAATTTATTTTAAAATAAGTATAATATTAATTCAGAATATATAATCCTGATGCTAAAATACTTTTAAGACAGATGTTTGACAATTAAATTATTTCAATTTCAAAAAACGCAGGGGTTTTATATCCAAGTATTATTGGGACACCCTGTATACTCTCTTTTTTCTATAAGCTTCTAAAAATAAAAAACATTGAAATGCATGTTCTAAAGTATTCAAAAGTTAACTACTTTGACCTTTGACCGTTTTTTAAAAATAATATATGTAAAAGGGAAAATAAGTTACTTACCGACGTTTCCTTCTGCAATGATACCGGGTGGTCCAAGAATAGCCAGAATAAGAAGCAGCAAAATCAATCGCAACTGTGGCCCGGGCCACGGCATGGCCTGCAACCAAAATGAATATACAGTGAGTTAATAGTAGTCAATACTGAAAATAATACAATGATTTTTTATGTCCTAGGTCTATATTACATTTAAACCTAGTATTACCAATTTTGAATAAACAGATTAAGGAAAGGGTATATGAATAAAATAAGGGGGATTAATATGGCTGACATAAATTCCGGTTTACCAGTGCCGTTCTTAAGATGTTCAATAAAAATGTCGAAAAAATGTTAAAGCGCGTAAAGGAGGGTATAATTACGTGGTTGTTGGATGCAATAGCATTCAATAATTCAACTTTCCCGGATATTCAACTCTCCCGAAACATTGTATAGCTTGTACGGTAGTATAACTCTCCCTTAATCCTTTTATTCGAAGATATACAGAGTGTCCCGAGCTGAGCGTGCATTAGAAGTTTCTAAAGAACTATAATATCTAGATCGGAGATTTTTTGCAGATCATTGTATCACAACGAGATCTATCGATTAAAAATATTTTCAATATGGCGGCACTTTCCGACATACTGGAAGTTGGCAGCGGCTTTCTTATTTTAAATGGATACCCCCATTTTTTTCTACATATTTAAATTCTCTGTACAATTTTATTATTTTTGATATTAAACACTCACATTAACAGTTTTTGAGAAAAAAAATCAAATCTGGTAAAAACTGCCTGTCAAAAATATGTGTGTAGCCTAAATGTCAAATTTAGTGATTACCACAGCCCCTATGCTACAAAGAAAAGACTTGTGGCTATCTATTTCAAGAATTAAATTGTTCGAATGCCATATAATAATTGCCACAGCTGTCATGGAATTGAGCGATTAAAAAATGATTATAAATCATTTTTTTCGAATGAAAACCCACTTTTTTTACCTCACGATTGAAAAGGCTTTTCAATTCGTTACTCTTTGACTATACATGTTCCTATACCTAAACTAAATCGTTTTTAGGTTATTTAAGATTTAGTTTTAAAGCGTATATTTTTCTTGATTTTAACCAGCAGTCTATGACTTTAAACGTCAAGTGAAGTAAAACAATAGATCTGGACATGTCAGTAGCGGCTCGTGACCATTAGAACTGATGAGGCGACGCAAACGCGGACGAAAACAAAAAGACGGGGAGAGGGGTCTAAGCTGCAACAAGTTTAATTTTTTTTGCTCCTCAGATATAATATGTTTGAAGGTTTAACCTACTAAAAATGTCATAAGAACTTTTTTTTGTTTTTATGTGTTTATTTTCTTTTTGTTTTTTAAGCAGCTAAGCAACAATAAGCTAGAGATTTTTTTGCTCCTCAGATATAATAAGTTTGTAAGCATAACTTATTAAAAAAGTCATCATCGGAACTGTTTCTTTATTTTTTTTTTCTTCAGAGTATATAAGGGTAATCAACAGCTCCTTTTCAATTGAAAATAAAGACAAAGCAGAAATTCTATCTTGTAACATTGTATTTCTTAAGTAGATTTTATCCGTTTTAGATAAAAAAAAATCCCGCTCGGCTTGAACACTTGTAATCCGGATTGTTAATTTGTCTTTTTATCATTTGTTATAACACTTATCTGGTGAGTAGGTCTGTTTCCCTGTAAGACCTCTCGCTTTTCATCCTCCTGTCTTCTGGGAAACGGGGTTTCTAAAAGGGACATCACAATGTACATGATTCATTTTAAAGTCTGATTATTACAAAATAAATCACTAAACTCTGAATTACGGCTAGGTCACACTACTTGCTACTCACAAAAACATAAAACAAACCTACCGAACAGACGTGACGTTTAGTAATTCCCCGAAATATCTAAAGTTATTTTGACCAGTATTGCGTGGATGCCAAGAGTTCATATTATTCAAATTTATTCTATACTCTCTTCGATATACGATATTATTTCCATAATTATTGATGGGGTATTTCGTGAAGATCAATTAATAGATTTATTTTAATTACAAAGAGTATTATAATATCGCATTATCCAGCCATATCAAGCACGAACTATTTTTGAACTTAACAATCAAGTTTGTAAAGAATGGATTTTTTTCATGAATCTGGCAACAGCGTTGCACTTAAGCGATTTGGCTGTCGCCTCTGCAGCAGCTAATTTCACGCTTTCCCTCCGCTTCCCCGACCCACTGATTTCAATGTGTGACGTTTTAGTTCATTGATAAAAAAAGGTAGGCAGAGGCGGTAAAAATTACGCCTCAGGAACGCAGAACGAAAAGATGCATTGTAGTCCAGTTAAAACAGAAACGATATGGCGCGATCGGTTGGTTTAGACCGGTCGAAAAGCTTGATATATTTTAATAAAATTATTCAATATTAATATTGCTATAATATAAATATACGATTAGCTGGAAATAAATTTGTGTACTACTAAAGGCTAGAATTTCGAGGTGAGGCGGCGCCTCAGTTGACTCACCTGACGGGCCGCCACTGGGACATGTCATATGTATTTGTTCAAAAAGCAGTATGTTATCGATCATCATTTCCAAACCGACTTTGGCTGTTTTTCATTCATACAGTATATTAATAATAATATCAACTATTATATTACATATCACTAAAGTGCGAAAATACCAGATATATTTTGATAAATACACTTTTTAAACTCCTAAGCAGGCAGTATTTATATTATAGGAAATTTTAATAATTCTTTTTCTGACAGATAGAAATAAATTGTCTGACTGTTTGACACTTAATGTGAAAGGAAGATAGATAAAATCAAGAAAAATGTACGTTTTCAAACTAAATCTTAAATAACTAAAAAACGATTTTATTTTAGGTATAGCAACATGTATAATTAAAAGTAACGAATTCAAAAACCTTTTCACTAATAAAATAAAAAAGTGGATTTCCATTTGAAAAAAATGATTTATGATACTTTTTAAATCGCTCAATTATATGATAGCTACCGCCAAGATTATATGACATTGAACAATTTAATTTTTGAAATAGATAAAGATTTGTCTTAGCTTTACAACGCAATGACTGTGGTAATCATTAAATTTGACTTTTAGGCTATACATTTTTTTAGGGTTTTTTGGTCCAAAAATATAAAATATTTTTTTTCTCAAAAATGGTTGATGTTAGATATAGAGTATTTGACATCAATATTCATATAATTTCACAGAGAATTTAAGTACCGTAAAGTGGGGCTACTTTGTGACAATTTTAAAGGGTTTTTCAAAATTAATCGGAGGTTTTTAATGTAATCGCAACTTTAGTTGTATGAATGAACTTCCAAACTATTCCTAACTAACCTCTATTTTTTTCTTTGCAAACGATTTAATAGAAAACCAGATATTTTGAAAAATAAGTGTCACAATCTAACCCCTATGGTCGGGGTTACTTTGTAACAGCAAGATTTCGTCCGTTTACTAAATGATATTTCAACTCTGGCACAAAGTAACACCTGTGCTATACATTATTTAAGTCGTGTATGACGTTAGAAGTGAAAAAAAATCTATGTAGGATAATAGGGCCAGGAAAATTTCACCAGTTGAATGCAAAAAGAACATTTATTATACCAACCATGGTGTATAACTTCAAAACACAAGAGAAAAATAAAACTAAACATTTTTAGGTAACCTGTTATGCCCTAGCTGCTTATGATGACATATAAACATTATTCGAGTAAACTGCTTAGTTCTTGACGTCAAATAACGCGCGTTTTCCTCGCTGTACCGGTGGATTAATGCTCATAACAATTTCACTGTTGGAGTAGAATATTTCGTCCTTTTTTAGGGGCCACTTCCACTGTTTTCCCGCGGCATCCATCACATTAACCATTGCTCCCGACGGAGAGATTTCTGTTATTTTTCCCGGAAAATACTTGCCTTCGAATTCTACAACAACATATTTTCCAATTTGTTTGTCCACATCTGCGGATTCTTTTGATATTATTTTGGTGAAATTTTCATCGTCGGTATGGAAATCTTCATCCCACGGGCTGTCGTCACTCTCTTGGTACTGAACTTCACTTTCATCATTACTGCTATCAGACGATGAACTATTGACTCTGATTTTCCGTTGAATTGCTGTACCTGAGCAAGAAGGCTGAGAGTCACAGTTCACTGATTCTACAGCATTATCGCTGTTAAAGTCAGAACTGCTGATGCTCTTTCCAGGTGGTACGTTCAATCGTTTTTTTCTTTTTGTTTGTCTTGTTTTTGTTGCATCCGCTCGTGTTTTACTTAGATGTTCAATGAAGGTTTCACTCACAGCTTGCGCTATTTCATTATCAGCAGTGACAAACGGCTGCATATGCGGTTTAATACTTCCTGGCGATTTAAGGGATGAATTCCCGTTTTCCTAAAACCGGATTGCAAATTTTGTGTTCCGCGCTCTTCTAGCTTGTTCATCAACTCTTTTAAAAGCCTTGGGAATTCATCCTTTTACACCGAAGAAAACCTACTACCGTGGGCACCTTCCTTCCACTCGTTTAGAATTCTTCGCCATTTTTCTTTCTTGGGACGGAAAAATGCCACATCCAATGGCTGGAGAAGATGGGTGGTGTTAGGCGACAACGCAATAAAACGGACGTTATTGGCTTCACATTCTTGAATAACCTGTAAATTTAAGTGTGAACTTAAATTGTCGCCTATGATGACTTTGGGTCCTTCTTGCTCTTTAAGAATTGGCAGTAACAATCTCAAAAACCAATCTTCAAAAAGTTTATAGTCGAACCACCCTGAGCTTGTCTGATTGTATCGAGCATTAAGAGGGCCATTTTCAGTCCACGTATCCCACATTTTTTTAGCTTTATAATTGATATATAGTGGAGCTAATTTACCCTCAGCGTTTCCGCACACCATTAAAGAGGTACAGGCCTTGGACGAGTTTCTTATCCTTTCAGGGTACTTTGTACCTCTTTTAGTTATGATTTTCGACATTCCCGGATCATCCACCAAATTTGTCTCATCATAATTCCACATATTAGAAGGGGGAATACCACGAAGTTCAACCTCTAAATGATCAAAGAACTTGTTTATAATGTCTTCATCAGTAGCAGCTCTAGTATGCGATATATTCTGAGCAATTCTCTGGGTTAGTTGTGGGTGACGTTTCAAAAACATTTTCACCCAATCGGGTCCCGGAAAGTTCTTTTTAAAACATTTAACATTTTTTCCCTGGCGATCCAAGTAGGATTTTACAATACAGCGAAGGTCAAAGGTAGTTATTGGAAACCCAAATGTCGACATTGTAATAATGTGTACAGCAAATATATTTTCTTCTTCATCGGAGAAGACTTTTTGTTGACCATGTTTATTTTGATGTTTTCCTTTTATCTTTAACCATAGAGTGTTTCGATGAATGCCATATTTTTCGGCAGCAAGGCGTAAAGATGTGTTCTTGCTCCTAATTTCTTCAAGGGCCTGTTTCAATTTCTCATCTGTATAATTTTTGTAGGCGCGGGAGCCAATTTTTCGCTTATACACACGTGGCATAACACAGAAACCTAGAAAAGAAAGTAATTATATATATAAATAAAAATGAGAAATAATCCGGGGGTTACTTTGTGACAGCATTTTTATGTCACAAAGTCACCCCTGGCTTCTCTCTAATTTTATATAAAATTGAAAATAAAATATTACAAAAAATCACAAAAAATGGCGCATTAAGCTAGGTAATCGTAAATATATGTATTATAATATATACCTACCTTTTTTGCAATAAATGCACTCAATAATAGGACAAAAGACAAAGTTGGAAGGTTTTAAGAAAACAGCTGATTTTAATGGTTTGAGAATAATTGTCAAACTAATCCCCACCTTCAACTTATAGTTCTAAAAATGATTCCTAGATGGAGTCATATGATCTAGTTGTAAAACAAAATATTAGATTTTTTGTTTGTATTACAGAGAACTTTGGTAAATTTAAAAAATGCAGTTAGAGAGCTACCGTCATAAAGTAACACTACTAGTCATAAAGTAGCCCCGTTTTACGGTATGTAATAAAAAATAGGGGCATCTATTTAAAATAAGAAAGTTTCTGTCAACTTCCTGTATTTCCGGAAGTGCCGCCATATTGAAAATATTTTTAATCGATAGATCTTGTTGTAAAACAATAATGTGCAAAAAATCTCCGATCTAGATATTGTGGTTCTCTAGAAACTTCTAATGCACGCCCAGCCTGGGACACCCTGTATATCTACTATAATATCCAGTACTCGAAAAGCAATAGATAATTTCCCCTTTTTGTGATATAAAACAATTCAGAATTTTCTCAATTTTTAACATACCTTTTAATATCAAATACATAATATTTTACAAGAACAAATGTATCATGATCAATAGTCCAGTCATCTTAGGGGTTTCACCTCGGAATTCGAGATAACCGGCTGTAAACTCGTATAAATCTTTATTTTAACATCCTAAAACCTGTCTCAAAACCTACATATGATAGCGTATGCGCGACTTTATAACACTTACCTCTTTGTACAATAATTAGAAAATTATTAACAGAAATACTTTAGTTACATTTTAATTATAGTCAGATTTCTACTAATTACCTCCAGCTCCAGAAAATTTGCTGAACACAATATTCTGCAACTGCAAGAATGGTTGTGGTTCGCGATGTGGATGCAGGAAATCAGGGTTGCCGTGCTCTTTAGCTTGTGGCCAGTGTAATGGGCAAGCTTGTCTCAATGCTTCACCCTATCAGAGCGATGTCAATGAAGATGGTACATTTAACCCCGAAATCTTAGAAGACTTGGAGACAAATAATGTCGTTGAAGATGAAAATGAAGAAGAATTTGAAATTCTACAACGACCAGACGACGATGATGAAGAAGAAGAAGAAAACTAAAAATAAGAACATGGCGAGTTCTTTTCGTTTTTATTCAATTTTATGTCTTTTTATTTTTATTTAATTATTATTAATTTTTATATATTAAATTAATATTCTATTTTTATTATTATTTTTATTATTTATATAATTTTTATTAATTATTTAATTTTTTATAGTATATTCAAATCGTATTTTTTAATAGACATATAAATTAAAAATGTATTTCTTGTCTTTTTCTTTACTTAAAATGTAATTAGTGTAAATCTAACTATAATTAAAATGTAATTAAATTATTTCTGTTAATAATTTTCTAATTGTACGAAGATGTAAGTGTTATTAAATGAAGATATACTTAATTTATGAAAAAAAAAATATTATACTTAATATGGTCTTTTATGAAGAAATGTAAATTATTTATAGTTATATATTTTTCAATAATTAACGGACTTTATACGGCGTGTTTTTGACCGAGACTACAGGTTGAACTTGAATGAACATAATGAAAGACTGCGCGCTCACGGCCCTCTATCTCAAAAACGGTTTGAGGTACAAAAAAATTTTTGAAACAAAAGTTGTAGAGAATTTTATCCTCTACAATATTTATAATAAATACAAATAGCGTAAATGTGAAAGGGAACGAGATATTTGCAAAAAATGCGCAAAAATCGATTTTTTCACCTTTGACCTAAGTTATCTACAAGTCGCGCACACGCTATCATTTGTAGGTTTTCAGACATGTTTTAGGATGTTAAAATAAAGGTTTATACGAGTTTACAGCCGGTTATTTTGAATTCCGAGATTCCTACCCTATTTCGACTAAGATGACTGGACTACAATTGCCATTCTAAATAAGAATTTTGTAACCGATAATCAACTTAAATAAAAGAAAATTAAAAATAATCAGAAATTATAATTTATGTATCAAGTAAAATTTGTACTGTTAATTGAACTAATTTTCAAATATTTTAAATTAATTAAACTTGTTTCGAACTATACTTGCTACGAAACGTTGCTCTCATCGTAAAATATTACCACATTTATATTCTGCTTATATTAAGAACTTCTTGTTGGCACTTGGGAATATTTATGGCGGAGTATTAAATTTGAATACCGAAATTTATGTAACTAGCTTGAGTTTTATCAAACGACTTAGGTATATTACCATGCTAATAAGAAACTTAAATTTTAACTAATTTAAAGTTATTCAGCTTCACATTGTAGCCGTTGATATTCTAGCATCAAATATAATATCACATTTACACAATTTAAAGCGATATGATACATACATTATAACATTATAATGAAGAAGATCATAAAATAATTGCTAATTATTTTCAATTTTGTTCTATAAGCGATACCAATTAAACTTTTTCTTACGTAATTGATGGCGCGATTTTTAAATTTGATGTTGCCAATTATGGACATATTCGGCGCCGGGCTAACTAACTGGAATTTCGGAAAAACGGCAACGTCGGAAAAACAAGTATTTTAAGACGTCTGGCTCTTTGATATATCATTTACTATGCTCTCTAGAACAGCATGCGGCCCGTCTGGCTACCAGTAAACGTTGCGTTCCCTACTGCGCATTGAAAGAAGATCCGATATTTTTATTAGTCCTTTAAATTCTAGTATTGAATATAAATCGAACATGTCTCCATAACGCAGTGCGTAGAGTTTCCGACCACGAACCGATGATTCAGAGTTTGAATCCGGGTCAGGGCAAAGACTTTTTTATTTTATTTTCGTTTATATTCTGATAGTAAAGTATTAAATATTTGTTTTTTTAATCGCCAGAATTATTTAATACTTTACTATCAGAATATAAACGAAAATAAAATAAAAAAGTCTTTGCCCTGATCCGGATTCGAACTCTGAATCATCGGTTCGTGGTCAGACATTCTACGCATTGCGCTATGGAGACATGTTCGATTTATATTCAATACTAGAATTTATAGGATTAAATTAATAAACAAATAGAGGATCTTCTTTCGATGCGCAGTAGTGAACACAACGGGTATCGGCAGCCAGACGGGGCCGCATGCTGTTCCAGAGAGCAAAACATATGTATATCAAAGAGCCAGACGTCTTAAAATACTTTCTCGAAAACGTTGCTAGCTATTAAACTAAAACTAAAACACCAAAATAGCTATTTTAACTCCTAATTTAAACTTTAATGTTCCCATTGTCTAGCTATTGTCATATAATAAGCTATATATAGAGACATGAAATATTTTGCATCCCACACATAGCATCTTGCTTGCCTTAATTATTGATTTCGGTGTTTGCAAACGCTGAAATCTTTTATACAAGGCCTAAATAACGCAGATTCCATAACAAGTGGTTTTAAGGAAGCCGTGGAGTTATTTATGTTCCTATCGCGTAAGTGATTAATTATTATATAATATTTAGGTCAGCTAGAAGAGCTGAAGAATGTAGTAAAACCGTTTTGGAAAATTTCAAGTCATTTAAGTTTCTGGGTAGATAGTGATTTAGTACTTGGTGATTTTATTTTGTGAGGATAATTATTGCTTGTTGGCCTGAAGGGTTTATGCTCAAAGATATCCAAATAGGATTTTTTTTTGACAAGCGTTCCTTTGAAAAAATTCTTTTCCTATTTCTCAGAGCTGACAGTGTGGTATATGAAAAACCTATTAGGCAGAAACCTGTCGTTGGAAGTGAAGAAAATGAGTTTGCCTTAATTGGTTATTTTATAGAAAACTAAATATATCTACAAGTCATCGTAATATAAATCAAAGAACTACTTCTTTATATTTCTTGATAAAATAATAAATACTTATTACTTATTAAACTATTGCAGGTAAATTAAATAAAATTAAATAAAGTTATAAATTTAAATAAAGTCCAAAAATTAATGGTGATTTTGAAAATAGCTCCTAACTATCACTAAAAAAAAAATCGCTTTTTATTCAAAATCTGAGCCAGGTAGGTATAAGAAATCCTAATATAGTTTGAAAGGCCATTTAAATCTGCTTCGGCTAATTTAAAATAAATACATATGTTGTATTTGAAATAATGAAGTTTTTATGCAAAATAAATATTTAAAATAGACCAGCAATTTTTGATACCCCTGTATAAATTTAAGGAAGCAATACAATTTTTTAGCAAAGTTTGTTTCTCTGGCTTCAAAGTCAGCACAAGTAATGTACAGGGTGTTGACAAACTTTTTTATTATAGCATGCATTTTAAATATTGTTACGGATTCCGTGGGTCCACTATTTAAACTCACGATAAAATACTTAACGAATTTATTTGTCTCACTCTGTACACACAACTTAAACACAATTTATGCAACTACTATTACTCTAACGGTATTTCGCGGTATTATCAAACTTCAGACTTCAGACTATCTTCAGACTGGTCCAACTGTCAAAGCGCGGGCCTTATATACCTCCTGGCGATGGTTTCTGGAATTTTCTAAAGAATTCTGTAATTTTCTTTTACTTTCATGCAAATTCGCCAGGTTCCTCAATGCACGTTGCGGTTATGTAGCAGCATTTGTAGCAGTAATGCAGTTATGCGACCAGTAATACACCTTGACCGTAACAATATCTTAAAAACCAAACCGTTTAAACATATTAAACCCTTACAATAAATACCTTATTTCCCAAGAATACAAAAATGAAATAAAATACCGGGTGTTTCATAAGAAATAATATAAGTTTGGAATGGATCTCTTAGTTCTGACAAACCTTGTACATTTCAAAATAATTTTAAATTATGCACATTGACTCCCTACATATAAATTTTGTTTCTACATTTTTCCGTTTTCGTATAATCAACCGAGGCGAATAAAGTGCGCCACCCTGTATTTCTGAAGAAATTCTAAGGGTACATACTTATATCATCCCTACGGAGGGAGGTATATTTGATCAAACTTCGACCATGTCTCTAAATATGACATTTAATCTATTTGAAAGCTCTTGAGAATGCTGGCTTATATTTCATATTGGCATTAGCTGATTTGATTTGTGTTTTTTTTTTATTTCAGTTTTATAGACTAGAAATATCAAAGCACTAAAAATAGTATGTTGTTTTATTAGGAGTAAAAATGATACTTTTCTCGGCGAGGCTGTACGTTTGACATTACGGATGAGTCACAAAGAGTCATTTTTACTCCGAATAGAACATGCTATTTTTTTTCAAACGTCAAAAATAATTTTTTAAGCGTTCCAGAGAATATAAATAGTTATTTTTTATACAAGACGATAAAATGGTATTTTATCGTCGTGTATAAAACAATAGTTTTTTCCATTGCGAGTTACGTTTTAAAAAATATTCAGAAATTATTAGGTCTATGTAATTTGACAAATAAATATAACTGTCTCTTAGTTGTCAGTTTTGAGTGAATATTTTTTAATTCTCTTTCATGTCGATTGCTGATTGAATTGGAGCCAGAAATGGCTCAAAACGAAATAAGTAAATTACCAACAGATATTCAGGCTGAGGCGACAAACGTCATATCCAAACTACTTCCATTTAAATCCCGAATAACTTATGAAAATGAATACAAAAATTTTCAAAAATGGAAGCAATTAAAAAACGTGCGAGAAGAAATTAAGTTTTTAACCTATCCTCGCTGTCAAAGTATCATTTAATCAACCCTCGTTGAATAATATACTATTAACCGCAAATAGTATATTATTCAACGTGCATATAATGGTGGCTGTTATTCACGCGGATGAAGTTTATAACACGAGCTGCAGGCGAGTGCCATAAATCATCCAAGTGAATAACAGCCATTATATGCGAGTAGAATACTATACTTTATCCAGGACTATCAAAAAAATTTAGATAATATTTTAGAATGAAAAAAGAGACATTTAAAACTTCAAATAGCTCTTGTTTGGAGTTTGGATCGAGATATCCGTGGAAGCGGTGAATAATGAAACCATTATTCACTAGTGAATAATGAATATTATTATTATTTCATAAACTCATCTATAATAATCAAATTATAGACGAGTCGTGGATAAAGTATTATTTTATCTACTATTTTTGATAGATATAGGGCAATTTTAACAGTTGCTATGGAAAAAAAGATTTAAAAGTAATAACCATAGATAAAAGAAAATAATCTACTATTAAGATAGATATGAAACTTAATAGTAAAATTTTGGGTCAAAGCGCCCCTCCGTGTTTTTAGTGGAGACTACGTTTAACCCAGCGCCTTCGCCTTTTCTGCTGTAAATGTTTTTTATGTTTATATTTAAATTCAAAGGATTTATTTTTAAAGTTACACTGATATATTAGTATATCACAGTAACTTTAATAAAACATAAGAATATATATATATTTTACAATTTATTTTTTATTTATTTTACAGAGTTTCATGTAAATGATCGTAATAAGTCGACTGGCTGTCTAATGAATAGACCGAGATTTATAGATTTTAAAGCGAACGAAAAAATATCAGACAACGAATACATACCATATATTTTTCTTTTATCTAAGATACATACCTTATCGTCTTTTGGAAACACGTACATTTTTGCAGTTTTGTTAGTTTCTTTGCAAGATGCAACATAACAAGAAAACACCATTTTTAGAGTTAATAAATAATAAAACTATTTCTGACTATGATATTTAAAATTTAGATAGATAGAAAATTAAAAAACAAACGAGTATTTGCAAACGCAGTCCCAAATTCAATAAAAACAAAATTTTTCCTGCGAAAATCGGGCTTTTTTCTCTGAAAAGGTATTTTTTTATTTATCAGTAGTCATTGTCAAGTTGACAATATACAGGGTGTTTTCGAATTAGTCCAAAAAAATTATGGGGTGATTCCTCATGTGTTCTTAAAACAATTTTTATATAACCATTGGGTCTAAAGTACTTCCTTTCTGATCTACAGGGTGTTAAAAATTAAAAAAAATCGATTTTTTTGCTTAACATAAATGGTACACCACTGCTTTTTTAAAGAAAATATATATTTTTTTTTTTGACTGGCCAACCTTTTTCAACAAAATTTATCTTTTGAGTTTTTCTTGTTCATCAAACGGTTGTCGAGAAAAAAATAAATATACTTATTAAGAGCCCGCCTTAATTCGTTTTCTAACGATTTTTTATTTTTTAGATTAATTAGGAAACACCCTGTATATGCATATCACAGGCAACCAAATAAACTAGTAACCTCTAGCGACATACCGTGTTTTTAGTGCGTACTAAATTATTTTATCAAAATTTCACCATATAAGTTTCCAGGCAATGGTAATAACTTGCAAGTAATTATCTATCGAGAAACTATGGTTACGATCGTTGAATTTGAGGCTTTATGTCAGTTTAATAATGTATTTTCGTACTTTTATGCTTAGTGCTTTACTTTTATACCTAGGCATTAAAATGACTCTTTCATATTGTGAATCACGTCGCAAAAATTAATACTTTTGTGACGTTTGAAAAAGAAGTTTTATAGATAACATCTACATCATATTATCATATAAGCGATGATTAGATATTAGTTGTTAATTATATTAACAGAATACACTTCAAAATACCGTATGATCGAAAAAAAACGGCGTCCAGTTGGCTTGGAAATGACGATCGATGACATTTCCCATATAATTTTACATATAAAATGACAGCGATTTTCATTTCATAGCCATCGCTGACGCCGTTTTTATTTGATCATACGGTACCTTCCAGATATCTAATAGTAGAGTATCAAACATGTGATGAAGTATTGAATTTAAAATGTATGTAAAAAAATCAAAGAATATCTCGTATTCACTTGCAAATCTGTTAGTGTATAGTAAGTGGAGTTTAGAGATATTGAGGCTTATTGAGCTCTAATTTTAGCTATTGAGCTCTAATTTTAGTATGCTTAAAGGAACTTATATGTAATATGGATTTTAGTCCTAATTTTAATTGAAAAATAGATTTTAGACTTCGCTAATGGTATAAAAACATGTTTAACGAAACCCAACGATAACCGCAAAGCAGAATGTATAAAGCGTTATAAAAGCTCTAAGCGTTTATTTTCAATTTTGTTATTGAACGAGATCGCCAGCTTAATGGATACACGCAGATCTCTATAAGGTTCCGGTTTCCCAAAATAGCTCTTTTTATCTCGCTTTAGTATCGACAACTTTCGAAATAACCTTTTTTTATTATGATGAAATTACGAAAAATATGTGAAACCCTTGAATAAAGTTCAGCTTGTAAAGAAAAGCGTTTTTATGAAAACTTCTTCTATAGTAATAATATCATCAATACTCAATATACAATATATCAAAATCGGCAAAATATTAAATGAAATATAGCACTTTTTTAAAACACAACATGCTCACAAAAAAATTATTTGACAATAAGGATTGTATATCTAATCCAGTTATGTGAAAAACTCTCTATAAAACAATTTTAAAAACATAATGAGAAAATATAGTAAAAATATAGCGATAATATGAAATGAAAATTGCATGTACTAAATGATACTTGTACTAAATTACATGTACTAAAAAATACCAAGCTTTTCCAAGTTTTTATGGATTATAGTAAAAAGGGTCATTATGGATTATAATAACGTTAAGGTAGCTTAATAGCGCTTTTATGTTCATTTACTATTAAGGATTTCCTAAATAAATATGGTGGTATCTCATCGTATTTTACAGTTTTACTTCATGTTTATACAGGGTGGCGCATCTCATTCGCCTCGGTTGATTATACGAAAACGGAAAGATGTAGAAACAAAATATTTTATGGGTATATGTAGGGAGACAATGTACACAATTTAAAATTATTTTGAAATATACAGGGTGTTTCAGAAGTAAGATCCATACCAAAGTTATATTTTTTTCTTATGAAACACCCGGTATTTTATTTTATTTTTGGATTCGCAGAGCTTGTAGTGTGGTTTATAGAAAACTTATTAGGCAGAAACCTGTCGTTAGTAGTGAAGAAAATGAATTTGCCGTAATTAGCTCTTTTCGAAGAAAATCCATATCTCTACAAGTCATCGTAAAATAAATCAAAGAACTATTTCTTCGTCTTTCTTGATAGAATAATAAATACATATTTAATAAATATTATTTATTAAACTGTTGTAGGTAAATTAAATAAAAGTAAACTGGTATAAATTTAAATAAGTCCATAAACTAAATTCGATTTTTAAAATAGCTACTGTCATTAGAAACTTGCCATGACGACACTAGCCCTCTTTGTTTCCATTTTACTGAAAAATTGCTCTTTATTCAAAATCTGAGCTAGATCGGTATAGGAAACCCTAATATAGTTTGAAGGAGCATTTGAATCTGCTGCGATTTATTTAAAAAATACAGGGTATTGTATTTGAAATAACAAGGTTTTTATGTAATTTATATTTTTAAAATAGAGCAGCAATTTTTGAACATATTTAATCCTTATAATAAATGTCTTTTTTGGGCCCAAGAATCCAAAAATGAAATAAAATACGGGGTGTTCCATAAGAAAAAATATAACTTTGGTATGGATCTTAGTTCTGAAACACCCTGTATATTTCAAAATAATTTTAAATTTTGCACATTGTCTCCCCACACATACTCATAAAATATTTTATTTCTACATCTTTCCGTTTTCGTATAGTCAACCGAGGCGAATGAGGTGGGTCACTCTGTATATAGTGATGTCTCGACAAAATACTCTACTTGTAATAGACTTGTCAGATTGAAAAGCTCATTTGACGTAGAATTAAAAATGGTTCATATCTGTACAGGATGTCCCCGGATTGTCTTTATAAAAGAAAAAACTTTTTTATTATTAACATTTTGAAAAAAATTGCGGTAGTCAGTTGTATCCACAAAGAAAACCTAATAATTAGCTTATAAAACAATACACTTTTTTCTTTCTAACCACAATTTCTCTTGACGGAGGATACTCAAAATACAAAATGACATTAGTCGCAAGTTTTGAACTATAATTAGTAAAAAAACTTAAAAGCTTATTAACTTTTTCTACTAACTGAAAATTACTACCACTAATTTTAACATTCTGAATGCTTACATTGAAATTAGAATAAAAAACTTCTCCGCTAACTGAAACCACTAATTTATTCCACTAATTTTGACGATCTGAATGAAGCTTTAGAAATGACGACAGGTATTTAAAAATCGAAATAAAAATGAAACTTCTACACCCTGTATCTCCGAAACTAAGCATTTTAGGACATACATTTATACGAACTTTTTACTTATTTTTATCTGCACAATATGCTGCCGAAGTTTCCGAAATACAGTTCGGACCACCCTGTAAAGTATTAAGATATGTAATATTTATATTCCGGTTACTGAATGAAGAAGTTAATGATTTGTTTTTTCTCAAACGGTAAAAAAAATTGAAAATGTATGTATAAACAGAATTGTAATAACCCAATTGAGACAAAATAAATAAATAATAATAAAAGTTATTTCTCTTGTAAAGATGATCTAGGCACATACTGTGTATAGTTCTTATTTTAACTTACTGTCAGCAATAATTTTCAAAATAAATAATATGGTTTTCCATTATCTCGTATCAAACACTTAAAAACACATAAAACCCGTTGTATAATATTATGTCCAAACACACGTGCGTATTTTATTATAGCAGACATAAACACCCGCACATTACCGTTGTTACTGCCATTTATTAGCATTGTCCCAGTTCGACTGGCTTCGAACTGTTTTCGAATCAATGCTAATGTCCCTTATTTATCTTCAAAGCATATACGCCATGTTCTGTTATCAACTTCCTCCACAATACAGGGTGTATTGTTAACATTAATTAAACATATTTATCTAATACAATAATTTACCTACCTACTAAAACATGTAATCAAAAATTAGAAAAACTAATTGTTTTTTTTCTATTTTTAAGTACTATTAGTTTTTAAAATAGTAACAAATAAATAAAATTCTAGAAATTAGATATCTTACCAAAATATAATTCCAGTACAATTACTTCCCCATTCTGGTTTTTAATATTGACATTTTATAATGACGGTTTTAATCAGAGATAACTTCTGGTTTTAATCAAATTATGTAGTTGTCACCTGTCATTATTCCATCAAAAGTAATATGCACAAAACATCTGTTTCGTTGCTACAGGGTGTTGAAGTATTAATAATCTTTCGATTTATTATAATTTTCTTCCAAATAGTGATTTGAATGAAATTTTGAGGGTAAAAGTTACTATAAGTGCTACGTATCACTTTCACCTATTATTACTTTAATTATAACTCTAAGATTTAAAAAAAAACATGTGCGCCACTGACTTTTTTTCTTTTGATATCAAAATTTCGTAGGCTGTTTAATGCCGATTAAAAATTGTCTCTTGATATTTTGTCGATTTCGGCCTCCTTGAAGAAATAAACGCAATTTTATTAATTTGCCTTGATCCAAGTCTAACAGCAATCTTAAAAAAAAAATAATGTCATTAACTTGCGAAAGTTTTAAATAAGTACTCGTTGATTCGTCGTCAAAAAATATGAAAAAAGTTCCTATAATCGTGGGTATGAATGAAATAGCATAGTTCAAAATAAGTTAAAAAAAATCTTTTTAAAATATTTTTTTTTGTAATATTCTTAAATATAATATTTTTTTTATTTCAAATTGCTGTAGGTTGGACTAATAGTAATAATAGCTAATAGTAATAATATTTAATAATAAATTAGGTAAAATATATAGGTAATTTATTAATTTTATTTTTATTTTAATTTTATTAATTGTGATCAATAAAATTGCATTTATCTCATCAAGGAGGCCGAATTCGACAAAATATCAAGAGATAACTTTTAATTGGCATTAAACGGCCTACACAATTTTGATATAAAAAAAAAAGTCAGTAGCGCACATGTTTTTTTTTGAAAAATATTCCATTGATAACCTATATATGCACGTCCCATGAATTTATCGGACTTATAGTAACTTTTACCCTCAAAATTTCATTCGAATCACTAAAAGTATTTGGAAAAAAATTATAATAAATTGAAAGATTATTAAGACTTTATCACTCTGTAGCAACGAAACAGAGCAGAATCGGACGTATGGTGATATGAAAAATAAACCTTATTTTTACGTGAGGAACCTCCCCACGAGAAATGCCACATGTTTTTCGAAACACCCTGTTTACTATTGAAAATGTTATATCCATAATGATTTACTTATTGATTTATTTATTTCTTGTTTCCTAGTGTGTCGTTGATATTAAAAATACGTAATATATATTTATGATAACGTCATTCGCACAAATAACAACAAAAATCGGTTGAAGTTTATAATTTTAAATCTGCTCCACCAAAAATAAAACGTCTATCATATACAATTAAATTATATTTAATTCCAATATCAACCAGATTCGATGAAACTTATAGATTATATTATATTATGTTACACATTTAAATGAAAAAAATAATTAAACCAAAATTACAAACACCATTTAAATTTCTCAATAATCATTAAATAATATTCAAAATATTCGTACTCATTATTAAGTTAATCATAATCATTATCAGGTCAATATACCTAATACAACATCGTTATCACTCGTAATCTAAATATATCATTGTATAACTAATATCCAAATTGCGTTTACACCTTATCGCCTAGTATATCGTTAAGATTAAAAGAATTAATAAATACTTAACACACGTAATACAAAACGATAACAATATAAATTATACGTTCAAAAAAAACTGATAATAATTTTCTTCTTATATTCTCTTTAACTTTATTGTACTCTACGATCAAGGGGGTGGATGAAAAACACCATCTTGCGATTATTATATATTTTTGACGTCAAAGATATAAATCGAAGTTTGTCCTCTAGAGGGAGGGGTTGTTTTTTACTCTTTTTATCACGTACTTACTTTAGAGTATATTTTTGTACGAAAATAATAAAACGTGTATCATATACTCTTGGATTGTGAGTAAAGTAAATGATTTTTTCTAACAAGTGTCTCGTATCCCTATTCCATATTGGGAACGACGTTATGAATGGAGACACAAACAGGTGGGTGCTTGACTCTTAGAATGTTTTGCGTTGTACTTTAAAATAGATATAAGATGGAATAAATACGAGGTAAATATCAAAGGACGTTGACTTACCTAGAGGTTGGCCCTGGGACCTAGTATATCATCTTCGAAAACACCTGCTTTTGATGGGGATGTTTCGATTAGCACTTAATCGCTGAGCAGGTCGCTGCTGCTAGCTGCTCCTGCCGGGTGCGGGATTGTTATGGGTGGCGATGGTGCGCGGGCGCTGGGGCTATTGCGAGGGCGTCCACGTAGGCGAGGAAGATCGATAGGCGGAAGGTCGTTGGGGTAGGATGTACAAGGTGGACCTGGCACAAAACCCTTCGTTTTCAGGCTGATCGTTGCGTCGTTGATGTTAACAGCTCGGTTTTTGGGAGCCTGGATCATAATGGCTTATCTTGACTATGACCTACAAAATAACAAAATAAAACACTAAATCACC
The DNA here is from genome assembly GCF_002938485.1 of Sitophilus oryzae. Taxonomy (NCBI): domain Eukaryota; kingdom Metazoa; phylum Arthropoda; class Insecta; order Coleoptera; family Curculionidae; genus Sitophilus; species Sitophilus oryzae. The sequence goes on along the minus strand of NW_022146198.1, from coordinate 646,179 downwards.
ACAATACACCAAAACACTTTTACTTTTACACTGGACGCGCGTTTCGCTAACCATGTTAGCATCATCAGCAGATGATTAAAACAAAAAGTTTTTTTTTAAATCATCTGCTGATGATGCTAATATGACCTACAACCTGTGTGGCTGGGGTCAAAACTTAAAAAAAAACATTTTTTTATGTATCGTTTTCATTGACTGAAAAAAACAGACCTGAATTTGACACTATTACTAAAAACCAAAACTCAAAACGAATACAAGGAGTCAGCGAAGTAAAATACCTAGGAGTTATAATTGACAAACATCTGAAATGGGATAGGCACGTTTATAAAGTTGCAAAATCAGTTAGAATTTTCATTTATAAGTTTTATCTATTGAGAGAATTCATGAACCCATCTCTGCTGATCCTAATATATAGGTCACATTTGTTGAATCTATTCTGAGATATGGCATTCTAGTGTGGGGAAATGCATCCAAAACAGTTTGAAGGTCTTAACATTCTACAAAATTACATATTAAAAGTAATATTTAGAAAACCGAAGTTATTTCACATAGAGTTTCCATATTCGGGGACTGTCCCCAATCTGAGACATATATACATCCTAAAAGTCGTTATTGATTAGGTAATTAGGTTACTACTATTTATATTTTATTACAATTTGTAAAACTATGTACCATTATAGAAATTAAGATTTTTTGATTTTTTTATATCTACATTTCTCCAAAAAGGTCCTATGGGTATTTCGCCACTGCATTTATTATTATTAAGTTTTGCTTTATAACAGGATATACTTTTCACCCTGTAAATGACCAGGATAAAATTAAGCACATTTCCCAGAAAATTTATCATCCAAAATTTAAGAGATGCATGCATCTCTGCTGAAACATTCGCGTCATTAATTTTGATTTTATTTTAATCTTAAATGCACCTCAATATTATAATTTTTAATATAACATATAATTACAAATTCTAACAAATAATAAAAAAATACAATAATAAGTTTAAATTTAGTATATTTTATTTTAAAATTCATATGTTCTTGAAAAATGATTATTAGAATACCTACTATTTGCCAAATTATTACTACATTTAAAAATAAATATGTAACATTATAAATAATTATTAAAATTAACTTTTATAAGCACAATCTCAGAAGCCTTTTTTGCAGACCATAGAAATAAATCAACAGAAAGTAAGATAAATTGAATTATATTGGTTAACGAATTTATTTCAATATAATATATTAAAATACCATCGAAAAAAATTACCAAATTCAACTAGCTTCCTGTACTTATGAAATATTCTACAAAAAATGGGACAATTTACGAACGAGAGCACGCTGTTAATTGTCTCACATTCTAGCTTCACTATCCAAAAACTTATTCTGTTGAATCCAATAAATCTCAATATCCAAGAATCACTTTCAATCTGATAAAAGTTCAGTAAAAAATGAATCAAAATGCTCAAATCGTAGCTACTTCTATGATAGAATATTTCTTTAAAAAAAGCTTTCTACGCTTTTTGCAATATATTTTTCACAAAAAAAAATAAATTAGCGTTACAGGGTACTACAGGGTATTGTAATAAACAATCCAAACATTTTTGGTGAAAACTTAAACACATTTTTGTATGAATTACAAAAAAATTCTAAGCTAAGTTATAAACGTTTAGCCAACCTTTCTTATATTTGAAAATAATTACACTTATCATCTTACATTACATTTAAATTATTCACGTTTAATTATAATTTGAAATAATTAAATAAGTCAAAAAACGTATGCAATAAATCTCTATTATAAGGTAGGTATAGTTTGTCCAGCAAAAAAAAATCAGATTTTTTTAAATGCACGTCTGTCGAAACCGTATACATTCTTGCTGGACATCCTATAATATTTAGGTGATCACCAGTACTTTATAGTGTTGAACTTAGTCTCTTGATTTTATCAAATGCCGGTTGCTCCTGAGCCCAGAAAGAGAATGTGATAAAAAAGATCCAAAAAAGAAATAAAACAATGCACCTTTGATGAAATGATAAATTTACCGTCTATCATTGTATATTGTACTCAAACGATAATAGCCTAGGTAATTCTCAAAAAATATAAGAAAAATAAACAAGGAAAGAATTAAAACATTATTTTATTCCAAATATTGAGTAAAAAATTGTAAACAAAACTTCTTAAATTAGAGATTGCTAAGTAAAATATCTAAAATGTTATTTGTTCTAGATCTGTACTATCAAAAAGCTTTTGTTCCTAAAGAAAACAATCAAACTGAACCACCTGAATTAAAAATATTGTCCTACAAAAATTTCAAAGAAAATAGAGAGTAGTCTTCACAGCATAATAATTTAATTTAAATATTTTTAAAAAACAATATTATTTTTATATATAAAACATAAAATAAGTACATAATCAATCAGACTTTATGGGTAAAACTGTTCCACCTATTCTAGTTATAAGTGGATCAAATTTATCATCTTTACCAATATCACTCCACAATTTTAACAAGGTCTGTCTAACAAAAATTTGAGGTTGAACATGAGGCAATTCATCTACTTCCATTGTGAATATAATCAAAGCTCCTTGAACCACTGGATTGTAATCATCACAAAAACTGTGAAATGCTTGAGCTGATTCACCAGCTACTTTTTCTAGGTTCCTGACAAGCATGACTTTACTCTCACTTAAGCTATCTCTATTTTCTGCTATAATTTTTCCATAATCATTTTCATACTTCGATTTCTTCAAAGACAATCCTTCTAAGACAACAGGACTGTTTGAACAGTCACTTAAATAGCATAAAGAATACTTAATAATGCTGTTTATAATTTTGTTCAGTGTCGGTTCAGAGTCATGTTCATATAAAAACATAACTGTTTTGGGCTGATTTAAATTTGCTATTTCTTCTAATGTTACATTAATATTAAGACAAAAATCAGCATCTTGGGTTTTTAACAGTTTATGTAAAGAATCACATATATCTGGCAATTTGATTCGAGGTTCTACATTATGTCCACTGGCAAAGCATATTATTAATCCAGTAATTCCAACTATACAAGCAAGTAAAGTGTATTTTTTCCACATGTTATTTTCACTATCTTTCACATAATTGTCAGTTTCCTTATGTAAAGCATAAGTATGTGGTTTAAACAATTTATTTTCTTCATAAATCTCTTCTTCGGTTCCATCACAATCAGATGAATCAGATCGATTTGGACTTACATCTTTTCTTCTAGAATTCTTGGCCTTTGTTGGGGAACCCGATATTTCATAAGATCTAAAAATCATGTAGAAAAATTACTATAAGGTAAAATTAGTAATTAGTCTAATGACTTAGTATAAATTATCTCTTATACATGTACCTAGATCTTGATCTGGTCTCATAAAAATGTTTTACGCTATCTGGAGTTATAGGACTCTGTATTGAATCTGAATCTCTTTCTTCTGGTCTAATAGTTTTACGTCCTTGTATACGAGGAACGATAGTAGGAGTACTAGTGGCTTCCGGGTCCAAAGACTGAAAAAAATCAATTAAATAAGCAGTTATAAGTTATCAAAACACTTATCTACCATTACTGATACTGGAACTTATAACGCCGGTTTACTATCACACTGAATAATCATGACTCTTTAACACGAAAAGAAGTAATTCGTCTCACACAAAGATGCTATTTTTATCTCTAATAAATCTTCCTAGAGAAAAAAGCCAAAAAGTTGACAAAAAGAATTCGAAATCTACAAACAAAAATATCTTTAACCTTTTGACAAAAAATAAAAAAGCTTTGACACTACAACTTAGATCATATATACCTTATTTTATATATGATCTAGGCATAGACTAACCAAACTGAAATTTGACACTTGAATAGAGATGTTGAGGACAGATCGATATAGTAAAAAATATCGATATTAGTAATTAAAATATTTCTTCTCTATAAATAAATTCGTTGTACAAAAACGGAAAAACGCTTTAAAAAGTAAGAAAACTGGGTAATGGTGTGGATCCGGTGGCTGACCTTGAAACGAGTTTTTGCTGCATATAGTCACAGACACTACGCATGCGTACATCTTTGATGTTGCCAGATTGCAAGTTATTTTGGAAATATTTTCAGTAGAAAACAAATATGTGCATTTCAGTGTTTTTTTGTCAATATATACCGTATGATCGAAAAAACGGCGTTCAGTTGGTTGGGAACAAACTTGAGGACATTTCCCATATAAAATGACAGCTTTCATAGTCATCGCCGACGCTATTTTTTTTCAATCATAGTACGCCGGTATATTATTTATATTATTATTTTAATATTTCGCACAACACGTAAACGCTTATTATGTATTTTCATAGTCAATAAAATTAAATAGAAATAAAACACTAGATTCCTATAATTAATCTAATTGCTCTAGATTATTATGCTACGTTAAAAAAGGGCTTTATTAAAAATTCGGGAAATTAAAAGGGATGTGTCCAAGTTTTTTCTTTTTTTTTAATTTTTAAATGCTGTAGCTCCATGTCATGTTCATAATAGTTTTTTTAACATTCCATCAAAACTACGGAGGCCTTAAAAGGCCTTTTAACTTCCGTAATTAAAATTGTAGAATCAGCTTCAGCAACATTAACAATTACCTCGTTTAATTCTGCTTATACATATATTGCATTTTTCTGCTACCTTAAGATTTCTCTATTCTTACACCTAATTTATGTGATTTTCTTAGCATATATGATTTATAAACCATATTTTTTTCCTAATGGAAGGATGGAATAGGATATGCAAAATTAAGATATTTGAACATTTATTTTCCAGACAAAGCATAATATAGTATTAAGATTAAGACATAACAAATATTATAAGAAAGATCTTAATATAAATCACAAACTAACTAAGTCTTAATTTGGTCTTGTATAAACACAGGTATAAAACTAAGAAGATCAAAACTCAACCTTCACCATATTGTCAAGATTTGGCATTATAGGAAACAAGAAATTACAGTAGATTAAGAAAAGAATATCAAAGTACACGATATTAAATACTGTAATGTATTCTACGACACAAACCATCTCCCTTCTAAAGAGAAAAAGATAAAACATAAAGCTTATTTTAGTCTTATCACCACACTCTTCGATAAAATATATGTCTAAAATTGCTATTAATCCACTAACTTGATATTTTTAAGAAATTTTGATACAAACATTATAATTAAAGTATATTATATTAGTAAAATTATAGGTAAAATCACAGTAAAATGTTACCTCTATCTCCCATTGACGTGTATTGTTCTATAAGACTCGTCATGGTAGTACTTCAATACATCAGTACATATAATCAAAACTATTGTTGCCTGTAAATAACTAGAAATTAAATAACT
>NW_022146198.1:35552-40813 GCF_002938485.1 Sitophilus oryzae | reverse complement strand
TAATACTATTAACACTAAATAATGACTTATCACAAAATTAAATCTTGCGCTAACAGAAACAAGCCACCAAAAACAATGTCCATTATCAATTTGATTAACTGTAATTTCATTCTTATCTTTACCGTTGGAAATGTGAAATTACACGCAAAAATAGCACACCGCCGATAAATATTAAAAACAATATTTTTTAGTCGCAATTAAACATGTTTTTGACACCGGCACGCGAACCTAAATGAGTTTATCAACCTTAGCAGGATGGCCTTTGTTTGCTGCTAAATGCGTTTCGACCACTGCAATTCCATTATACTTTAAAGTATATAAGGTGAAAAGGAAAAAACGTAACAAACGGTCGCTAGGATAAACCGGGCTCATTAATCACTTTGTGAACATAAAAATAATATGGAAAATGTGTGTGTCTTTGTGAATTAGGCTATACAGTTAACAAAGGAGTCTTATGTAGTGATAAATATTAAACACCAAAAAATTACTTATTGAATGGTAGTCAGGGGTGGATGGGCCATATGGGAAAACGGGAAAATTCCCGGTGGGCCGGTGGAAAGATGGGCCGGTGGGCCGGTCCCGATCAGAACTCAAAAAAAGATTGATTTAGCAAAAATTAAATGGTTAATCTTCTAACTAAAATTTCGTAAGATTCTAGTGACTCCCTAACTAACTAATCAGTTTGCATCAATATAATGGTTAGTTGCTTTTAAACATAAACACCAATTTTTAAAATAACTATTGATATTAAGATGTTTTCCTGTGAGACACTTATAATTTTAATAAACATCTAATAATTTTGTTTGTTGTTCCATTTGATATGTTTTTTTTTGTTTGCTTTGTGCAAATATTTTCAGGGCTGGTAGATATGAATAAAAGAAACATACTATATTCTCTTTACCGTGTTTCAAATAAGTCCAAAATAACCGAGTTATTAAAGTTTGAATTTAAAAAAAAACTTATGTTTTTTTTTAAATTTTTTTAAAAAAAAATTGCCGCCAATCTATCTGTATTTGCATCTCTTTTTGTGCCGTAATCTCAAAGATTAAGAAACTATACCGTGGGAAAATTTGCAGTGAACAGGAAGTTCTAAAAAATTTTCTAAAATATACAGGAAAATTTAAAAGAAAAAGCACGATTTTCAACATCTTTTTTTTACAAAATAAAACTCATAGACGTGTCCTGGCACCTGGTGGTGACATAATATACCACCCCTGAAAATATTTGCGCTTATTTAAGACTCATTCTGTATAGTTTTACCAATATTCTTTTATTAAAACACATTTATATCCACTGCTTAGCTATTGCCTAGGTTTTTTTCGTTTGAGTCATGGCATTATCATACAAGATGCCAAATGTAGAAACTAGGAAAAGTTACGTGATGAGAATTATACCAAAATTAAGACACGTATACATGACGAGGCAGCTGCTGTGCCAGAAAAGAGATACTTTCTTTCTACAATCTGTAGGAAAGTATATACCTGAAAATCTAAAAATAATGTATATCACAGAGGATTGGGCCAGCTGCTGAACTGAATGAATCAGGAAGTCTTAAAGTTTCTCAAAACCGTGATTCAAACTCGTAGCATATTCAAGATCAAATGGTATCAATAATGGAAATAAAACTGTAGAACCCTGTGAAACTGAGCTATTTTCTAATAAGACTTCAGATGTCCGACCCGATATTGATCTTTATACAAATTTGGATCAAGACAATTTCAATATTTTTAAAAAATCGGAGGCAAAAGAGTTTTTTTCGCCCGAGCGAAAATCACCCTTACTTGGGATGATTTGACCCTTATACCTAGGGTGTCCCAGAAATAAGGGCAAGTATTTTAAGGGGGGTAGATTTGGTCAAAAGATACATTTTTTCTCTTTACCGTTTTTCAAGTAAGCCCAAAATAACCGAGGTATTTTACTTTGAAAATTTAAACAAAAAATGCTTTTTTGCTTAAATTTTGAGAACCACTGGATCTTCTCTGTATTTTCTTTCATGTAAATTTAATCTACTACCTATTGTCAGTTGTCAGATTATCAAGAAACTATGTTTTCTTAACTTAAAACTAAAAAAATTCCAAAAATTTCTTTAAAAAATTCCTAATTTTCGCAAAAAAAACTGATAGGTGTGTTTCTGAGGCCGAAATATACTACCAGTTAAAATACTTGCACTTATTTCTGGGACACCCTGTATATTAATAAATAAAATACGTTTCTTTGTTATGGTCATTTTGTTTTTGTGGATTCGGGGCGGTTGCCTGTTATTCCCGGGCCGGTTTCCACTTCCCCATCCACCCCTGAATGGTAGTAATGTTTACGGTTTTACAGAGGTTAGTTCTCCATCTCCGATATCAGTCGTACCAAAGTTTATGGCATGAATGGTTGTTATCTCGGCGTACTCAGGTGTTCTGAGGTTTCCCATTTTCCAACACAATCTGCATTGGCTGTTGTTTCTTAGCTTCAATCTACTGAGGTGTTCATTCAGAAGACAGTGTCCTCCCGTGACAATCCCATGATTTTTTTTGCGTAAATGAAAGAAAATAATCTTTAATTTTTCTCGGCTTTTAACATTTTCCATAAAATTTTTAAATATAAAATAACAATGATCATTTCCAAACCATCTCAATCCATCATAGACTAGTTTTTAATCAAATTCTTTTCAAATGACGTGATAATAGATATAAACATAGACTTAAAATAAGTAAGTCTATGGAAATAAATTATTTTGTAGATGATTCGTACGAATTAAATTTATTAAACACTAAAATAAAATAAACTCCTAATTATTTAATATATATATTCGACTTATTGAAACTAAACTAAAAATGTTTAATGTAAATATATAAGTGTTAAAAGTTATTTTTACCTATATAGATACTTTACGTCTCTTTATACATATGGTATATTGTGTCTTGTGTTCAATCGAGCTAGTATAATTTCTAGAGCATTTGTTTAAACACATTTGGTCTTTATTTATTCATGCATCGTGAACATTTCATAAATTAAATGACATTATTATTGTAACGAGTGTTATAAATAAAGCCTTTGTTTTCGAGCTGAAATGTTTATAGCACCGCCAATGTGATTTGCAACTACCTAGCGTTACGCCCATTTTAGGCAATTATCTATATTGAGAGGAGAGAGAGATAATTGATGCTCTTATATATACAGTACGATAAATGTGTAAGAGACAATAAAAAACAATATTAAAAACAAAGGTAATAATCACTGTAGAAGAATATGCCGTTGAAACCGGTAAATACCGTATGATTGAATAAAAACAGCGTCACCGATGGCTATGAAATGAAGATCGCTGTCATTTTATATGTATCAATTATACGGGAAATGTCATCGATCGTCATTCCCAAGCCAACTGGACGACGTTTTTTTCGATCATACGGTATTATAATAGTAAGCAAATAATAACATATTATTATCAGTTTATAGCTCATCTAATAGTGAAAGCAATTCTGAAAGTCACAGAGATGTTCTTTTATACTTAAAGCAACCTCTATGACAAAATAAGTCGACCTCATTTGGAAATTAGAGACTAAAATAGAGAATAAATTTGCATTAAAGTATTTCTTGCTATGAAGATGTTTTCTGCAGTAGATGTAGACAAAGGAGGGGGTAGATAAAGGATAGATTATATGGGAGGGGGAAGTTCCAAGAATCACCGTCACCATATATATCTACTGTGTTCCCCATTCTTGAGTAATATCTCATCTTATAGTCCCAGAGCTTTGACAAAAAACATTATCTGAGACGGTTTACAAAGATTCTTCAAAGAAGTTCTCCATCTCCGACATCAGTCGTACCAATGTTTATAAACGAATAGCGTTACTCATGAGGTGTTCTGGTGCTTCCCCATATTCTCATAGAATCCACATATTTTCCACAGAAGGTAAGAAACAACTGCATTAGCCGTTGTTTCTTAGCCTGAATCAACTGACGGGTTTATTTAAGGGAGAGTGTCCTGTTAAAAACTCTTACTGAAATCAAGAAAAAACTTTTATTTCTCTTTGATTTAAGATTTTCTATTCCTTGGTGGTTTGCTCCAACCACAGAGACAAAGACCTACAGAGTAGGAGGACTTTATTTTCTTTGCTTAATTTCTTCAACTTCTCTAGGCATTCATCGACCAACTTCAAATTGATGGATACTGAGTTGATCGCTGTTTCACTATCATTTTAACACTGCTTGACTATCAGATAAGATGGCTATTCCTTGTTACAGACAATCCGATAATTCCAATTTAACATAATTTGTACGCATCTTTCGAAAGCGTAGATTTCTGACTGTGGGATGCTGGGGTAGTTACCCATTGGTTTGCAGTATTTAGTTGTTGGCCTAAATATATCCCTGTTCCTGCTTTAGTTTCAGAAGCATCAGTATAGCACGGTCTGGTCTTTTGACTGCTGGGCAAACGTTTCCCTCTTCCAGTTCTTTTTATTGCTCAATACTACATTGAAAGTTTCTCAAAAGTTGTAAATTCTTGGTATGTTCTGTATGGAATTTCCTTTTTTATGGTATTCCAAGCTCCTGAGTTGACAATTATCCCAGTACAGTTTCCGTCAATAACCATTCTAATCATTTTTGCATTGGCATATCTACCGATGACAATATGCAGTGGTGTTAGCTCTAGTTGGTGCTGTTGGATAGGTTCTTATTGCTCCCATGATATAGATACATGTCAGTCTCTGCACTTTGCACAAATTTTGCCTTGCTGTATGTTGCTCTAGTAAACGGTAGAGTTCAGCGCAAAATGGGCGCAGCCCCATCTATATCTCACGGGTCCTCTGCATATCATGAGAGTCAGAATAAAGAGATCAAATTAATAAGCATGTTCCATAAAAATTTACTGTCCAGCGTTATTCCTGGATTTTTGGTTTCCTGTGATGACAGTATTTCTTTTCCATTTAGCATGCATTTTGATGTGGTAACAAATATACTTATTTTAGTGCTATGTATTCAGTAGACGCATACCTTTAATCTGAACCTTCTAATTTCATTTACAATTTTATTACAATTGACTAAAAACATCTTCCGTATGATTTATTCCACTAATTAATATATTACTGTAATCGCCCTTTTCTAATTCTTGAGAATTAAAAAATGTCTTGTCTATGGCTAATACTAACAATCTTATTTTATTAAATAAAAAATATCGTTATATATATTAAATAAAAGGAGAGCCTCTCTGTAGATTAATTTAAATAATCCGTTGGTGTATCTTTCTTTGTCCTTGTAAATATGACACAGAA
>NW_022146198.1:7150-13334 GCF_002938485.1 Sitophilus oryzae | reverse complement strand
GGCTTTAAGGGTTTCGCCAGATGCGTGTGTTAGAAAGTAGTTAGTTGTTGTCTAGCATTTATAAGAGGAACTGTATCTTTTCACTAGTTTAAAATAAATTTAAGTTTTACTCTATTTTCTCGTGTTTAATTCTAATCACTGCCCCTGCAACTCTTGTTTTTTTCAACACCGGAAACGGTGTTTATTCCAAAAAGTGAACTCCTGGAAACGAACATTCTTTCATGTGCTCTTGTCCTGTTTTATTTATAATTACCGGATATTAGTGTCGTAATACAGGTAATGCAGTTTTATGAAAGCGCCAGCCGTTTAAAAAAAGTGAAAAAATAATACTGCCTGCCTGAACAAACAATAAACAAATTGTCATGTTGGCCAAAAAATATTAGTAAGCTTACTATAATTGTGCGGCCTTAATAATAGGTATAATAATATAAAATTTAATTTTATATAAGAAAAATCCATCAGCACCTAACTATATCTAATGCATTATGTGAATTTATCCCATTAAAATTTATTCCAATCAAAAAACTCTTTAGGCAATTACAATAAATTAAAAAATACCGCTATTTGTCCAAATATCAACGGTTAATTAAAATTCTTCAAACATCACTCAAATTGCTTTTTTATTTCTATTCACGGCGTTATTAATACGCTCTCAACGAACAAAATCGAACCATAGTATTAAACGAATAACGCCGCCAGCCAGCTTTTGTATACACAATTGTTGATTGATAAAGAACTTGACAGGGTCCGGCTATTTGAGATAATGCGCCGCCTTCAATTAACCGACACCTTATACGGTTAAAAAAGGTTAAAGGGTCAAGATAAAAACGTCCGAAGAAAGATATAAGTTTCAATTAATGGTAATAGATGATGGCCATTGTTAAAATTAATGTACGACCGTTGCCCGAGATTACGAAAATATGGTTACGTGCATCGACTTTACGAGATTGCCTAATGACAATTTATTGCTCTCGTGCCATTAGAAATATATTTGGAGAGTCGTTTTAATATCGTAAGCGAATAAATACGTCTAAAAGGCGTTGTTTTGACAGATGTGGCATGTGGCATGAAGATAAACGTAGATGTATTTACTAGTTATAATAATAATGCCCTTATTTCTCAAAAAAAGACATACAGTTAATTTTCTGGAAAGTGTATCTCCGCCTCGTGAGCAAAGTTTTGTCACATTTAGGGAACATTAGGGAACAGTTACGTATCTGCGTTTTATTGCTTTTTATAAAGCACAAAAAGGGCCTGGTACGGTAACAACGACGTCACCTACAACACATTTCAAATGTGTTGTTTTGGTTTGAAAATTGTGACATTTCCCTTAAAGGAATAAAATACTCACTAGGCGCTCTGTGTCACATATCTGACACATATCGCAGCTCACTGTCCGAACAGCCCTATACTGAATAAGTCAATAGTTTAAAGAATAAACCACAGAATCTTTCGCTGATTCGCTGATCTCCCTGTGGAGCACATTCAAAAACCATCTTATAGGCATATTAAATACAGAAATTTAGATGAACTGGAAACGACATCTGTGGAATGCTAAAGATTCTGCCTTAAACAGCTTTGTAATGTGAGGCGTGAAATTTACAATCATTTGGGTTATTTTTTAGCTGTGAGTGGGAGATTATGTAAATATTTTATTAATTAGTATAGTTGTTTACTAAAGTTCCTTTAGTTAGAAATATTTCAATTATTTCTTAAATAATTGTAGATGTATGTGGTATGAGCGAGGTCCGAAAGTGATCGAGTAATGAACAACAAACAAATCACACACCGCGAATACTATTCTCAGTTCAACTATTTCTTTATAAATGATCATTCCAATTCAGAAAAAAAATAACCACCTTTTCCAAACTACACAAATTCTTGCTACTACAAACTTCCAAACTACACAAATATCGAATTTGATTTTCACAATCACAAAATCATATTTTTGCATTGTATTTTTTTTTCTGAATCATATGATAAATATTTAGTAATTTGAGGGTAGACTTTTGCAAATAACTATTGCTATTCCAAAATAAATTAAATTCTAGGCGAAAATACAACTTTAACGCCTTAAGTCAATACAACTTTGCATAACACCATCCGGGGGATAATATTTGACCTTTTCACAATTTACATGGGATATCCTATGTCCCGTGTTCCAATGCACCACACGGTATACTAAATAGGCCCTATACAGAAAAATAAATACAAATAATAAAATTTGTATTGGTTTAGAAGTGTAGCGAAATTCAGAAACACAATGTCTTCTGTCTGCTTTTCCATTTACTCCGAAAGGATTATGTACAAAAAAATAAGGGTAAGGCGCACATTGGGACGCATGCCACGCAACACACGCAAGGCAGCGTAAGGCAAGTTTTTTGTAACACAAGCAAGTTAATACCTGTCCGCAAATTGTGTGCAGTTTTCAAGATGCAGTAAAAATAATAGGCTCTATGATGCTATAGACTTCAGAAAACTGCTCTATATTTTAACCGGAAATAGTTCGAGAACTTCGCATCCGACAATTCAGATGTCCCAAAAGCGAATTCTCCATGAGTTCATCGGTTTTCATGTAATTGCTCATCCAAAAAGATTTGCGGCGTTTTTTCACATCGTATAGCAGCTTCTGTTTCCCACTCCTCCTATGAATCTGACTCAGAACTAAGACCTAGTAAATATTCTATTTCAGAAACTGCCGACATTGTGCACTTTGCCTTTTCCAGAAACAAACTAAACCTAAGAAATAATCTAATAAGATTTGTGCATGCGCTTTTGACACAGCACACGGTCAGCTTGCGTGTGAGTCGCCTCTAGAAATGCCTTTGCATAGGTGTGGCACGCGTCCCAATGTGCGCCTTGCCTAAAACGCAAAACAAATCGATGAAAAACAACAAAAACGGACATTAAAAAATTAGAAAAAGAAGGTTAGAGAAAAAAAATGCAAAAAGATCTACTGATTTTCATAAAGCCATCGACAGGTAGGTATGTAGATTTTAATTTATTGATATTTAGACACTTTAAGTTTGAAGGCAATTCATTATATAATTGGGCGATAGAGTAACTAAAGAACAAAAAGGGAGGTCCTATAGTAAGGGATGTAAGAATGCCCTAAAGCCAGTATCGCACAATGGGACAAACACCTTCCAACGTTGGACACATGAACATTTGCCCCATCGTGTAGGAGACACACTTATCAATTGCAAGATTGTCGAAACCTGTGACCGTATAGGACCGGTTTAAGTTGATTTTTTTCCAAAAGAAAAGTTTTTATTTTTTTTTTAATTACACAAGTTTGCCTTGAGCCCGCTTGAGTCTATTGTTGAGGGATCAACGGTGGGGACAGCTGCAACAAGTCAGTTTCAAAAACACTTAAATCTTAAGTATTAAGTAACTTCAAAAATCAAAATGATTTAAATCTTAAATCAATTTTAAGGAATCAATCAATGGAAGCCCGACATTTTTTTAGTTTCGATACGTGATAACGTTTGTTGGGAAATAAAGCCGTAATTTTTTTAAATGGTTAAAAATAGTAATTTAGCATTCTAATTAATTATACCCAACGACATATCAACTACTTTTCATTATATTAAATGATATAAACTTCCAAAATGATCTTTATTGATTGCATATAGGTATGACACTAATATTATTCACAAGGACGTTAAATTTAATACAGCATAGATATTATATCAGAATGATATTAAGCTGATTGTGGCTGAAAACACTTCTCATGTATAAACGTCACAAGGGTCCCTATAGTATTTATTATCTTTAGTCTGAGGGAAGGGTAAAAGCTTTATACCTTATATTGATTATTTATTCCGCGAGGTCCACGGACATTTTTCAAGAGAAAAGAAATGTATGTATAATATATGTATAATTTTCTTATAGCGAATATTTTTACAAATATACTAAATTAATTTTTGTTAAGGTATGTATAATATATAAGTTATGTTCTCAAGGTATGTTTAGAATTAACAAATAATAAATTACGATATATTTTGATGCATCAGAAACGACGAAAATCTCGGCTCAGTAAAAATCTCGGTTCAATAATAGTGGCTGTGGCCAGGGGAGGATATATATGGGGAGGGGGGTTAAGCCTCCCTCCCAATGGTCGGAGTTGGGAGATTGTCATCGTAATTGGGAAATAAAATACAACATCAAAGTTGCTTTTGCTCATGTGAAAGAAACACAAAATATTATTATTTCAATATAAATCATTAATGATAATCAGAAACGGCACTCTATATTCACACCGACTATTTTTAAAGACTGTGTAGTACTAAGGAAACATTATTAGAAAACTTATTTCTGTATATGCTGGAATGTTCATCTGCAACAAATGAAAGAAAATTTAGTATATTAATATTTGTTAAAAAATTTCAACCATCTACAATTAGTAATGATAAATAATATCATCCTATGCTGCTCAAGAGTGAAAATGATATGACTGATATGATTCATCTTTCAGGGTATCCAGAAAGAGAGGCTACACTAAACGAAAGAAGAGTGCAATTGCTGAACACTGATGCCTCGATCTGGAATGTCTTGATTGCTGTGTTAGTTATACCACAGATTATAAACTTATCGTCAAAAGCATTGTTTTTCGTGGTTTCAATTTTCGGAGTCGCGCACTACTTAGGTTACTAGTTTGCGCACATAACACGCCCACTTATGGCCTCTAAATTGTGCACAGCGCCTGACCGCTGACCGGCACAGTTATTACGCTGTTTAAAAACGCCAGTGCAGTGTGAAATTTTACTTCCTGTTTGCTCATCTAAAAAACAATTTTCGTTACCACGAATTAGGGACAAGATTATTATCTGTATCCATATAGTCTCCATTATGTGGTTAATTTAAATACATTATAAAAAAATCTTGTTTTTGGATTAAAGCGTGATCAAAAATTGTCCATGATATTACTAATGCTAAAACTGTCAATTTATAGCTGTACAGGGTGTCTCATTTTTGTGTGTTTTACAATTGTTTCTAAATATAAGTAATAAAAATGGTGTAATTTATCATTAGAAACAGGAATGTATGTAACTTTTGAACTATCCAAATATTGGCTCCCCTGTTTTATTTGTTATGCCTGTATAGTTTTTAAATGTCTGTGTATGTTGAATACAATCAAATTTGAACAATTCTTGTTAAGCCACTTTAAACCTGGGTGCAGCAAATTTTATTTTATAAAGGCCGTATAAACAGCTATGTGATAATTTTTATAGGGATACCTCAATTCATAACGTGCTATAAGAATGTAATATGATAGTTTTTACAACCAAAAAAGGTCCTTTTTTATACAACCGTTTAGCAGTATAGAAGTTCTATAAAAGGTATACAACTCTTATGCAACTATTTTACACAGTGTTATATAGAGTAACTGTTTATAAAACTTGTTTTATTGTGTATTACGTGGTCACATTTAAGAAACAGAACAATAAAAAAAAACAAAAAAAAAAAAAAAAAAAAAAGTATTTTTTACTCTGAATAATTTTATAAGAATATTAGAGCAAATTATATTTTAAGCGTGTCGTAAAATGAATCTATAGGATGTGGATTGTGAGACTTTATTTCGACAATAGCAAAATGGCGGGCAGACAGAAGGTATAAGAAATATGAAATATAAATAATAATTAATAGGCTTGAAAAGTAGGACAATTTTTCTTTGCGCCGAAAAATTTTACTAGTAGATTATAGGTATGTATTTGGCAAAAATTAAAGCGCTTTAATTTCGATTAAGGTTTACGTATAAATTTAAACAATAAAATAAAATAAAATTTTCGACAATTTCTTGTTTTAATTTAATTAAACAATTTTATTACTTCTGTTATGTGGGAATCTTATCACAAATAGTTCTCAAAATAATATTTTACAATTTATTTGATGTTTTAATTTTAAGTTATATAAATGGCATAGGCCATACAAAATTTTTGTCTTAAATATATAACAGGAAAGTATTTTGTTACAATAATAAATCCCTTAAATAAGTCTGTTGTAAAATAAAACGGTATAGGATAAATTTCTATCATTACGCAGAATCTCCAGGCACTATATTTTAATATATTGATTTGGTGTGACAAATAGATGTGTTACAAATCACATATTTGATTAGTATTTAAACTAACAAACATGATCAGATTTTCATGAGCACACAACTGAACGAAGTACTTTTGAG
>NW_022146198.1:0-3642 GCF_002938485.1 Sitophilus oryzae | reverse complement strand
CGCCGTATTAGTCGATGACATCGGCCTTAACCGTACGTTAGCAGGAGAAAATCAGCAGGGCGCTTCAAAGCAGACCACGTGCGCCTTTTCATACAACAGCCCGCTTGCCGCTGGCGCTGCGCCCATTCATAATGCCTGCGCAGACTGGACGAAATTGCAGTGCCACAGCTTAACGTTAAAGTGTCGATACCATCGCATGAAGAGTCGACTGGTATTTTCACTTTAAAATATGTACCGACTTGTTCTTTAATATTAGTTGTACCATATACTCAATCCAATATATTATTAATGTGTCATCGGTATTTAAGATAATTTGCAGCTTGTAACCTAAAATTTTCCAGCCTTCACAACATCGAATTTTTCATATTTTTTGATGAGCAGTCAATTTCATTTGTGTCTCTGCAGTTAACGATATTAAATACAGCGTTACAGATTTGGATCGCCAGCTGGCTGTACCGTGCTTAGTTCACCAGCGAGTGTCAGTTATCTTATCGACAGTCCGCGCCACAGCTCGTGCTAACAGCAGTGTATCGCGGCGCACATGCCGCAGAAAAATGCGTCTCCACCGATACCTGAGTGCACAGTCCGATGAGGCCTTTAGCTTTATGCCGCATTTAGCAGTGGCTTACCCTTACTAGTTGAAACGCAGTACTCACAAATCGAAATATTAAGATTTATCACTGCGCTGGGGGAACAGCAGGGACTGGCATGCAGGCCGTACCTTATTTTTGAGAAATGCCACGAGAGAGATGGCACATGTTTAAAACACCCTGTATAATTATAATAATGTTCAGACTTTGGCTCTACTTTTTTTTGTGGGTCTCAGTGCTTATTGTTCATTTTCCCCAAAATGTTTGCGTCATTCATGCCCTCAAAAAAAAACCTGCCATATGCAAAACAACAATAGCCAACCCGGCAACATTCAACCCTAAAATACAAATATTTCCTAAGTATGTTGCATTGTGAATACAAAAAACACACAATTCACTTTAACCAAAAACTGCTAATACAAAACTAAAGTGTCAAAACGATTCCAAATGTCAGTAAATAAATAAATAAATGTGGTAACTTGACATTTTTTTACAGCAGAGCTACCACCTGAATCGCCAGAAGAAAATTTAAATTACAGTTAGTCAGACCGGCGCCGAATATGTCCATGGTTGACAACAATGAATTTAATAATCGTGCCCTCGATTACGTACCTAAAAGTTTATTTGGTATCGCTTGTACATTTATAAAAATAACTACCAAGAAATGTATGTTAAAAACAGTTAAGTTAATCGAAAATAAACAGTTTCTCGAGTATTTTTATACAAATATTTCCTAAGTATGTTGCATTGTGAATACGAAAAAGCCGAAAAGCATGGGGTTTATTTCCTAATACCCATCGATATACCGATCGCTTGACAAAAGGGCCACGTCACAACACCTCTTGAGGGACAAAGGGCGCTTAATATGCGTATTGCAGGACTCCAGAAATTAATCTTGGCTGGGGTCGGGTCTGCGGGATATAAAGTGCTTTGTTCGAGAGGAATTGCGGAAAAGAATTAGTATTTTAGGGTTTTTGAATGTATTGTTGCCGGGTTGGCTATTGTTGTTTTGCATATGGCAGGTTTTTTTTGAGAATATGAATATTATAAGAAACATTTTGGGGAATTGGACGTAAAACTTGAGAGATTTACAAAAAAAAAGTAAATTACATTTAATGGAAGTCTGAGACATTTATTATAATTATACAGGGTGTTTTAAAAAACATGTGCCATCTCTCGTGAAAAGATTTCTCAGGTAAAAATAAGATTTATTTTTCATATCAACATAGGTCCGATTCTGCTTTGTTTCGCAGCTACAGGGTGTTAAAATCTTAATATTTTTCGATTTATTTTAATTTTCTTCCAAGTACTTTTAGCGTTTCGAATGAAATTTTGAGGGTAGAAGTTACTATAAATGCGGCATATTTTAAAGCTAAAAAAGTGTCGACATATTCACCATGGACGTGCACATGGGTTATCAGTGGAATATTTTTCTAAAAAAAAACATGTACGCCACTGACTTTTTTACTCTTGTTAGCGAAATAGTGTAAGCAGTTTAATGTCGATTAAAAGTTGTCTCTTGATATTTTATCGATTTCGGCCTCCTTGGTGAGATAAACGCAATTTTATTAATTTGTCTTGATCCAAGTCTAATAGCAACCTTTAAAAAATTAATATTTTAATATCATTAACTTGCAGAAGTTTTAAATAAGTACTAATTGATTTCTCATCAAAAAATATGAAAAAAAGTTCGATGGACATGGGAATGGAAATGCATAGTTTTAGAGTTACAGGATGTTAAATTTTTTTAAATTAGGTTTTTTGTAATTATCTTAAATACCATTATTTTTTTTTTATTTGAAATTGCTGTAGGTTGGGCTAATAGTAATAATATTTAATAATATATTAGTTAAAATATATAATTTTAACTAATATATTATTAAAAAAGAAAAAAAGTCAGTGGCGCACATATTTTAAATTTGAAAAATATTCCAGTGATAACCTATATGCACGTCCCTGATGAATTTATCGACACTTTTTTAGCATTAAAATATGTAGCACTTATAGTAACTTTTACCCTCAAAATTTCATTCGAATCACTAAAAGCACTTGAAAGAAAATTATGATAATCGAAAAATTATTAAGACTTTAACACCCTGTAGCTACGAAACAAAGCAGAATCGGACCTTTGTTAATATGAAAAATAAATCTTATTTTTACGTGAGGAATCTCCCCACGATATATAGCACATGCTTTTTGAAACACCCTGTACAAGTATAATATGTAGTTAATTTTGCTTGTTAGAGTTTTCATTATATATTTTCTTTAAATATATATGTTACGGTTAAAGTCCGATGTCAGGTTAATGTCGACATTACCCGGTTAATCTCGAGAATAACATAAAACAAAACAACCAAACATTAACCTGTTAATGTCGACATTAACCGGACATCGGACCTTAACCGTAACATATACAAAGTGTCCCATATAAGAATGCAAACTACAAAGATCTCGTAAACTAGATGAATCACAGAGTTGATTAAATAAGAGAAAAGTTGCACCTTTACATATATTGGATTCCCCTTTCTTGAGCTAAAACTCATCATACAGTCTCAGGGCTTTGGCAAAAGCCAATAGCTGAGCCACTTTTGAAAACACACTCAGTATATACGAAAGGTACGTTGTCAATGAAATTTGTAATACCTGAAACTTTCAAAGTACATACCTGCTTTACTATAATAACTTTTTTTGGGTAATGTCTTATATTTGGCGAACGAATTGTTATTTGGTACGTCCCTGGTTGTTCAAAAAACAGTAACAATATGTTGTTTCCAGGAAAGTCAGGAGAAGCCGATAGTATATCGTGAAAAAAACGAACAATAGTATTTGCTAAAGATACACTGCGCATTTTTGCATTGCAGCTTGGCTTGTAATTAAAAAAAGAATGTAAATCATTGAGTTGTTTAAACTGTAGAACAATTAAAGGAAACGTCGAAAAAACGATAAAAAAGCTGAACATAGCAAAGACGACGCAGTTGGTTGCACTAAATGGTTCTTCGAAGTAAATTACGCATATAAAAAATCGTTTCTATTTAAAAAGAGTACAGTGAGT
>NW_022146197.1:0-19293 GCF_002938485.1 Sitophilus oryzae | reverse complement strand
AATCTGGAACGGAACCAATAAACAGATGGATTCCTTTCTCAATCATCTTAATTCACGAAGTAACTCAATCAGATTCACGATTGAGAAAAAAAAAACTTCTATTAACTACTATTTCTGGATGTTCTTATAAGTAGAAGCAATTGGTTCATTAGAACTGCCAAACCAAAAGAGGTATAGTTAAAATATTATGTCATAGAGCAATCACTATATGCAGTGATCAAGAATCTCTAAATTCTGAACTAAGTAATATTAAAACCGATTTGCTTCAGAGTGGTTCTTTTGCAAAATCCCTAGACAATATTATACTCAATTGCAAGTCTAACTCATTGGTACGCCAGTCTAAGGAGGATGCTCTCTTTCTCTTGACGATTCCAAATGCGAAAGGAACATCGGAGAAGATCAGGCGAATAGCTAACCAGTATAAAATTAAAACTGTTTTTAAGTCTAGGACTACTCTAAGAAGTATCCTAATAAAAACAAAACCGGAATCATCAAATCAAGAAAAAAAGTGCATCTATCAGGTACTTTGCGAGTGCGATAAGTCGTATATTGGAGAAACAAACCGTCTTCTACATGTATGACTTGAACATAAAAACCATACGCAAAGAAGTGAAACAATGAAGTTGGGCATTGTAGATCATGTGTGGTCCAAGCACAACAACATGAAATGGTCGGAAGCCTGGGTCGTCCACAAAGAAACCTACTGGAAAAAGCGCAAATTTATAGAGGTCGTATTCATTTCTAACAATAATAAAATCTTTAGGAATCCAAGTAGAAATTTCAACAATATGCTTAATATGAACATCATGCTTAATGTTCGGCTCTAGTAGATAAACTCAGTAGTTTTAGAATTCAGTTTAGTTCACACTTGATAACGGTCAGTGATACTTCTGACAGAAACGTTGTGTAAGCAAAATAAATGAAGACAGTAGAAGTCCGAAATTCTTTTAGTTTTAATGCCTAAAAGAATGTCATTTCGAATCTCAAATAAATATCAAAAACTGTCAATTTCGAAGCGCTTTCACAAAAAGTCATTTTTACTCCGAATAGAACAGCTATTTTTTTTGAAACGCCACAAATAGTTTTTTAAACAATTTCGAACGTTCCAAAAAATCTAAAAAAAATTAAAAGTTATACCTTGTATGTAATTATATGTCGAAAAACTATGGTGACGCTCGTTGAATTTGACATTTTATTTAATAATATATTTTCGTACTTTTATGCTTAGGCGTAAAAGTGCTTTACTTTTATGCCTAGGCGTTAAAATGACTTTTTATATTGTCAATTAGTGACGTTTGAAAAAAAAATTCTACATAATATTTAATTAATTATTTTACATTAAGAGTTGCAAAATGACTTGAATTATTAAATTCTTGCTAATTCCATAGCTCAATTTAAGCCTTAAGTATGGCATTCTTTATTTCTTAATTTAAAATGCCTATGTTCATCCATGGCCGCATACATTTTAAATAGTGTCATTTCGAAGTGCTTGAAGTAACAGTTTGTCAAATAAGCTTATCACTGCCTATATTTTATATTTCCATTAACGACTATAAAACCGCTTTTACCGTTAAGCGTGAGATATCGCCTAGAGCAATCTTGAGTGCCCAAATGGGCAGCGCAGCGTACCGTTTCTTTTTCGAACAATAATCTTAATTCGTTGGGGCGTTGCAAGCGCGTCCCAGCGATAAAACTTCATTAGAAGCCAATAAATGTTTAAATTTAATTGAAGGCAGCACGCTTTTGTCGGTTTATGATGGCCGTTTTATCAGGTCTGCGACAAAAAATGGGTCTTGGGAAGTTTGCACGAACAGTACTTATAGTTGCATAGTTTTTTTAATGTAAATATGACATAAAACGTTGTTAAAAAAAGTTAGTGAAGAGAGAATTTTGAATAAAAAACAGCATCTACGCTATGCGAAAAACTCTTCGAAACATGTCAAGGTCGCATTTCGTTGCCAAACTTTGACACATTTCGATTTATTTCCAGTTGTCTTGACCCACTTCGGTTTGCCTCGACCTATTTTCGATTCTTAAAAGTGCCTGAAAACTACTCGTGAGGAAAGCGTGGGGGGATTTTTGTCACCTCGTTCAATTTCGTTTTGTTTCGAGCTATTTCCAAAACGTGGCGGTATCTGTATCCAAGGTAAAGGATTTTTTTCGTAGATATCAGTGAAATAAGTAAACCTAGACGTTTCTAAAATAACTGTTGTTACGACGATATCTCGTTAATTACATCGAGTTTTATGATATTATATTGATGTATGTATATATTCCACAGAATTAATATTTGAACTCACGTTTATTATATGTATAGTAGATATTTAGGAACAAAACATTTCACTTAAACTGCAGGATGATAATTACAATATTTTTATAATTTAATTTTATTATAATGAATTAGTATATAAAATTCTATATGATATGTTTGTTTACGGCCTTAATTGAGTAATAAAACAGTAGTATTGCTTGATTAATAATACTGGTAAAGTTATCAATATATCCGCTTAGGAAAATTATTAACTGACCCGATGTACAAAAGTATGGTCCACGGATATTATTTAAGAGCAATGTTATTTTATTGTTCTTAAGAGAAATCTATAAACGATACTTTTATTAGCACCCAGCATGGTTTGCTATAAATCCATTCAACTAGTGTCTATTATGCTGGGTTTTAGACAACTAAAACTAGAAAAACAAAACCAAATTTGTAAACTAAACTTTGCTACAGATTACAGTATTAATGTTACTTTACCATAACCAGGACTAATAAATAATTAGACGATATTTTAAATAATTTTGTGTATATTTTGTTCCATGAGGCGCAATACCGTGGATTAGAACCCGGTAAATTGTAGACCGCTAGTTATTCAGTGTTTTATATATTTTTTACTATATTGTAATTAATAATATAAGACAATGATTAAAACTTAATATTCTTGTGTAACCTTCGAGGAATAGCCAATTTATTTTACCATCGGTAACTGTTTTCATATCAGTTTTTCCATGTTTACTTATTTTTTGAAGCCACCACAACGTTTGACCTTGATTGCCTCGTGCTATTTCACAAAATAGTACAATAAATATAAGCCCGTGTTATAAAAATTAGTTCCCAAGTTTCCTGAAATTGATCGAGACGCGCCGTGATTGGTTGTTTGTTTTTTATTGTTAACCCAGATTAACAATAAAATCAATCAATTAATCACGCCAAAGCTACCTGCGAGATTACAATTGGGGGTTAGAACCTTTGGTGTTGGTGTGACACACCAAAATAAAACACTAAATCACCACAAAATACCTAAACACTTCTACTTTTACACTGGACGCGCGTTTCGCTAACCATGTTAGCATCACTGAGTTTTGATCATCTGCTGATGATACTATCATATTGTGGTGATTTAGTGTTTTATTTTACCTGCGAGAGCGCTGAAGTCATGATTATTAAATCTCGCTTAAGGTGGGCTGGCCACAGTATGCAAGAAAACCGCCTACCGAAATCTCTTGTTTACGGTGAGCTTGTAGACTTGTAGAAAAGGTACAAGGATACTTTCCATGAAAACTTAGGGGATAAGTATGTAGACTCAGTGGGAGGAAGCAGCGCACAATAGAACGTAATGGAGGAGAATTGTAAACTCAGTTAAAAATGACAATCAAAAAGTAAAGAGGCAACAAAGTAATGAGCTATTTTGAATGTCCGGAGTGTGGAAGAGAGATAATATCACGTATCGTTCTTGAGCTATCTGGATACCGGCTTGATTGGGTACACCTTCTATCCAGTCTTCCCATCCTGGTATGGATAAGTTTGTTGTTAAAGCTATACTATTGCATCTAGCGGTAATCCAGAAAGAGATGCTGAAAACCAGAAGCTAATCGAAGAACTAAAGGCAGACAAGGTATAGGGATTCAAGTTAGTCAAGAATACTCAGTACATGATCCAATTATACTTCTGTGCCTGATATGAATGATACATACTTAGCATAATAATTTTTAAATATGCAGTGCTTAATAGAGTAAATATTCAGTCGAGTATAAAAAGATCAACAAAAACTAGAACTCAATTAAATCTGGAAAATCTTTATTAACAAAAGTCATTTTCAATTAATTAGAAATACAGTATTTCGTAGTAACTATACTTAATATTTTAAATATAACAGAATTATACGTGATATAATTATATTTTCAGCTATCTAGAAGTTCATGTTGTTTGTCCGAACCCGGTCCGAACCCCGAAAGCTAGGTCGAGCTTTTAACGCCTGTTTTGATCTACAAACAACTTTTGTAAGCGAAGCGGGCCAGCCGAGTTTAAGTAGTTATACAAATAAATTCGGAGCTTTTAACGAAATATGAAAAGCTTTTAGCGGGGTAGTTAGATTTGCGCTGCGATCTTGTAAATGTCTTCTTGCCGTCCTTATTGATATATTTGCGTGACAAATGGTTTTTTAATAGACAGGCAAACTTTATAGTTTGATGCTAACAGCCCTGAGAAGTAAACTTTCTTTTTATTACTATTTCTTGTTTATTTTTGTTACAGGAAGTTACTCAGTATTTATTAAATGGAAATTAGAGGAAAATAATTGAAACACAAAACACAAATTAGTTGTTAATAATAATTTTTTACTCATTATATGATGTGATTCATTAGGAATATATCTGCGTGTGGTCGTATTTTTCCTATAGATATCAAATTCCAGGCAATTATTAGTATTTCTAATAATTAATACATCTAGAAATGGTAATCTGTCGTTGTTCTCAATTTCATGCGTAAATTTAATGGAAGGAAACCATTATTTAACTTAGAAATAAAATTATCTATGGTGTCTGAATGTGTGTCAAAAACAGCAAAAATATCATCCACATACCTAAACCATACTCTTGGAAAATACTCAAACTGATTCTTAGCCTCCACTTCAAACCTGCTCATGAATAAATTAGCCAAAAATGGAGACAATGGATTAAATAAAATTATCTATGGTGTCTGAATGTGTGTCAAAAACAGCAAAAAAAGTTCTCAGTTAAAAATAATATTGAATTCATTAACAAAATTAAAGATATAACATTGCACGAAGAAGAAATTTTGGTCTCCTTTGATGTATCTTTATTGTTCCCAAGTGTTCCAATTCCACATACTTTAGGCTATTTGAAGGAATTACTGAACGCAAATGGTCTCGACAACAAAACTGTGATTGAATATATTGAGCTTACATCGTTATGTATGAAACAAAACTGTTTTCAATTTAATAACAACTTTTTTGAACAGCGGGAAGGTACAGCAATGGGTAATCCATTGTCTCCATTTTTGGCTAATTTATTCATGAGCAGGTTTGAAGTGGAAGCTAAGAATCAGTTTAAGTATTTTCCAAGAGTATGGGTTAGGTATGTGGATGATATTTTTGTTGTTTTTGACACACATTGAGACACCATAGATAATTTTATTTCTAAGTTAAATAATCGTTTTCCTTCCATTAAATTTACGCATGAAATTGAGAACAACGACAGATTACCATTTCTAGATGTATTAGTTATTAGAAATACTAATAATTGCGTGGAATTTGATATCTATAGGAAAAATACCACACGCTGATATATTCCTAATGAATCACATCATAGTGTTGAACATAAAATGGCTAGTTTAAATTTCTTAGTTCATAGATTACTTAGTTTCCCACTTTCCAACGAAAGAAATGAAATAGAAAGAGATTACATTAGGAATGTAGCTGAGTGTAATGGATATTCTCCTTCACTAGTTGATAAATTAATTAGAAAACGTAGGTATAGCTTAATGATTTCCTGAAAATTCGACTTTTCAAGTGGAGGAAGATACGTCTAAATATTTTTCGATACCGTTTGATAGAGAGTTATCCTGTGGTCTAAAAGTAATTTTTAAGAATGTCAATTATAAACTTGTGTATAGTGCTAATAATAAATTACAACAATTATTAGGTAATCCAAAGGATAAAACACCTCCACTGGAAAGATCGGGTATTTATGAAATTTCTTGTAAAGATTGTAATCAGAAATATGTTGGGCAAACTAGAAGATCAATATTAACTAGATTTAAAGAACATTTAGCTCAGATAAGATACAATAGACCGGATAAATCTTGCGTTGCCGAACATATTGTTGATAATAAACATTGTATAGATCTTAATAATTTAAAATTAATTAAACAAGTCTCAAATTACAGGCAATTAGATGCATATGAAAGCATCAGAATTAATAAATGTAAAGATAGTATGAACAGAGTCAACGGTCCAATTCCTTCAAGTTCTTTGTTCCTACTACTCTAGTGGCGGAAATCTAACTGTTACGCTCAGTTGGCTCTGACACGGTTGGCTAGATTTTGCCACGCCCACTCGTTGCCCACTGAGCATGTATATAAACGCTCAACTTGTAGATTGTACTTTAGTTTATAATCATCTGCTGATGATGCTAACATGGTTAGCGAAACGCGCGTCCGGTGTAAAAGTAAAAGTGTTTTGGTGTATTGTGGTGATTTAGTGTTTTTATTTTGCTGTGTAACACCAAAGGTTCCAACCCTCAACTGTAATAATTAAGGACTCATTAGGTAATAGATGTCAACCACAGAGTCAAATCCCTTAAGTGGCAATGGGCAAGACACCTGGTAAGAAGGACGAACAACAGATGGACCACAAAAATTACAGTGTGGTGTACACGACGAATTAAGATCTAGGTCTCTTAATTCCTCGTTAGGTTAGAAGACCAAATATGAGATGAGACCATGATAACCATGAGACCATGTAAGTTAGCAGGGATAACTTGGGCTCACATAGCCAACAATAGACAACAATAGGCCCAACTACAAAGAAATCATTTAAATATGTGAGGGAGGCTACAACGTATTTGGAAATGGCTGAATAAGCGGAGAATGATGATAATTAATTATTTAATTGATAAGAATAATTTCATGGGATTTTTTTCATAGTTTATTTTGATCTCTCTACATATTCTTTTATTACTCCTTATTTTTTATTATCAGATCTACTATGTATTTATGATGTATGTACCAACTACTTTTGCAGTATTCGATTTGCCAGAGTATATTTTTGCGTTTCCTACCTGATATTAATTTAAATCAGGTTGCTGATGAAAAGCTTTTACATGTCTTGATATCAAAGCTGGTAGCTGAAAAAGAAAGAGTGCCTGGTAAAAGAAAAGTACCTGATAAGGAAAGAACGGGTCTTGTTGCTTTTAGTTCAATGGTGCAGTAGCTTTGGTAATGTGGTTTAGTTCTTAATTTGACAGAAGATCTTTTAAAGTAAGCAGGAGATTCCTGAGTACTTGAATAATAAATAGTTCATTTAGATTTTCTACTTTCCGTGGAATGTTCCTTACTGCTTATAATTTCCAGCTATAGAATTTGTAGTGAAGGCTTCTATTATGAAGATCTATTTTCACAGTACCATTCCTGCTATATTTTCTTCGCAGACAGTATGTGAAAATCTTTATAAATAAAAAAGTTACACGATTGCTGAAAATTGCTATGCACTAAAAGTAAATGGATGGATAGTTTAAAATTTTTGAATGGAAAAAAACAACCTTATCGAATTTTTCTTATTTTAACATATTGTAAAAGATCCGATCTTCAAAATAAAAAGTTTCAATATCTAAAGTGGTTCTTAAGTTATGGCGTGTTATGTGTTAAAATGTTGAGTTTTTAAATTATCGCGATTACTGACGTTTTATCGTTATAAAAAAAATAGATACCCTAACGATATCTTTATAATTCCATTTCAGATGCTCAGAAACATATGTAATGATTTTATCTAGTTATCTTTTCGAAAAAAAAAGTCGTTTAAAAATAAGCTGTTTGCGATCGTGATTTTCCTTTACCTGATAAGGAAAGGCGTACCGGCAACGCCGCAACAGCACACCGTCGCATTTCTCTCACTCCGACTTAATATAAGATCCCTATGCGATTTACTTCCACACATGTAAGTACCAACGCAAAAGTAACAGTTGCCAGCACGGTATGATAGCAACAACTAAACTCTACGACTTCTTCTTGAATAATAAATATTTTTCGTATTTTTATAACGCAACGCAGTTTTTGTAGACTGATTCATATTAAGTGACCCTAATGTTAAGGGAATCTTCCAAATATCTTTGGAATCTTCGAATATACCGGTCTGGTCATCGAAACAGCACGACGCGACGCGTCCACGAGTATGCCTATATCACAATCGGTCGATAGCTTTATGAGACTGAAACGATAGTTATTTGCATCAGACATAATGGACCGATTTATGGATAATAACGAATGGCCAAACCGACGACCAGACCTATACTACTTAGTACACAGCCTATATACTCATAGCTTATTCATTCTTAGATAAAGTGTTTCTGCAGTCAGTATTTTTTTTCTTATTCAACATTCTTAAAACACTTAACCTTACTGTGTTACTTAAATAAGATTTCGACAACAAAATAATAAAACACTAATTCGTAACAATACACCAAATTACTTTTGGTGTATTGTGGTGAATTAGTATTTTATTTTTGAATTAGTGTCTTATTTTTTATTAATTAGTGTTTTATTTTTACCCCTAACTGTAATAGATTTACACAATTTTGAAGACAGGTTTATTCACAAACACGTTTATAAAGCCATTTATTTATATTCTGATAAATTTTCATTACATGCATTAATTTAATATAAACTACATCGTTACTGTCATTACATTCTTCAAGTTTAATAGAACTTTAATATAAAGACTAATTTAAGAATAGAAAATAATATAAGACTATTTACCTACGTTAAATAACCCGATCTGGTCGATAAAAATTGTATTTACTACATGAATCCTTAATTTCTAACTGAAGAATTTATAAAAGATAAATATCTGACAGTTTTCTGCAAAAAAACACTAAAAATATAAGTTTTCTATTTTAGGTTAAAAAGAGGTAATGTTTTTTTGGTACAAAAATATACCATCCAGTTTTGAAAAAAATATGCAGTTTGAAACCTCAATTTAGCTCATTCCTCTCACAGTGCCAATATCGATGAGAGCTTGTACAAACAACGTCGCTCCCTTTATTATTGGAGCGACACCTATAGAGGAGGTAAATAATTTTACTTACTTAGGTAGTATAATCTCAACCAACGGAGGCACAGAGCAAGATATCATAAATAGAATAAACAATTCCAGAATAACATTTGGAATGCTCAACAATATTTGGAGATCGAGACAGTATACCCTCAACTTACTAAACTTAAAATTTTCAATTCGAATGTCAAGTCAGTATTGCTGCATGGTGCAGAGACCTGGAAAATTTCATCGCCATTAATTAACAAACTCCAAGTTTACATGAACCGCTGTCTGCGAAAAATTGTAGGAATATTCTGGCCAAATACTAGAAATGAGGATTTATCGAGCTTGACCAACCAGAGGCAGGTGTATAACGAGATCAAACTTAGGAAAGGGAGGTGGATTGCTCACACTTTAAGGCGAAGCAGCAACAGCATCGCTGGCATAGCTATTGAGTCGAATCCACAAGGCAGTAGAAGAACTCGTCGTCCAAGACATACATGGCGAAAAAGGAGATCCAGTAGTAAACCGGTCATGCCGAGATGCCAAATCAATTGCCAACAGCTGAACTCGCTGGAGAGCGTTTATTGAAGCTCTATACTCCACGTTGAGTAAACGACAAAATAAAAAATTTTCTCACTGTGCCATGCCAAAGAAAATTATAGTTCTTTCTTCTATCTTTGGCCATGCTCTATACATATATGTGTCGTGATGGGTGTCATCAGTATTTCACAAACGGGACCCGAATTCGAACGGCCCTATTTAAGACGTAGTACTAGATAAATAAGTAAGTATAGTGTTATCCCATATCCCAAGAAATACATTATTTATTTATTGTAAAATAAATCATTTATAATTTATTATCAATAATACATACTTGAATAATGGAATGAAAACTTAAATTTGAATTAACCTAAACCAATATAATTTCTCTCAAGATACACCTTAGCTACAGTTGCTTAATCTCTAATCTCACATATTCCTCTTAATATTACAGTTGAGGGTTGGAACCTTTGGTGTTACACAGCAAAATAAAAACACTAAATCACCACAATACACCAAAACACTTTTACTTTTACACTGGACGCGCGTTTCGCTAACCATGTTAGCATCATCAGCAGATGATTATAAACTAAAGTACAATCTACAAGATAAGCGTTTATATACTCGCTCAGTGGGCACCGAGTGGGCGTGGCAAAATCTAGCCAAACCGAGTCAGAGCCAACTGAGCGTAACAGTTAAATTTCCGCCACTAGAGTAGTAGGAACAAAGAACTTGAAGGAATTGGACCGTTGACTCTGTTCATACTATCTTTACATTTATTAATTCTGATGCTTTCATATGCATCTAATTGCCTGTAATTTGAGACTTGTTTAATTAATTTTAAATTATTAAGATCTATACAATGTTCATTATCAACAATATGTTCGGCAACGCAAGATTTATCCGGTCTACCATATCTTATCTGAGCTAAATGTTCTTTAAATCTAGTTAATATTGATCTTCTAGTTTGCCCAACATATTTCTGATTACAATAATAGCCTCTTAATAGCCATAGTGGCGGTTTCTCAAGCACCATCACCCGGAAACTCTACGACGTGTTCGCGCTTAATAAGCGGCCTTAGCCAGCGTCCCCCCTTTCCCCCAAGAAGATTTACTGCCCCTCCGTCTGTCTGGCCGGTCAGATCGTTCGGGCCTTCGTTATTTTCCTAATTACAACTAGTAAATTGTTCTGGTTCGTGTTAAATAATTTATTGTGGCGACCGTTGTTCCTCCGTTCGGCTTTCTCCGCCTCTGGTGATCGGGCGCGAAAGACGATTGATACGGTTCTATGTCTATCTAAAAAGTACTTGAAATGTATGTTTATTGTTATATTCATAAATGTATATCGAATAGTTCATATCAAATAAACTTTTAGTCACGTGATTGAGCTTGACCGGCACAGCGTTGCCCACTTTAACATATTTTCATGTCATGTGGCAACTTTTCATTTTTTACAGCAGAGCTACCACCTGAATCCCTAGCGAGAAATTTACATTCCAGTTAGTCAGCCCAGCGCCGAATATGTTCATGGTTGGCAACAATGAATTCAAAAATCGCGACCTCGATTACGTAACTAAAGTTTAATTGGTGTCAAATATATTTGTATATTTATTTTTTTATACAGGGTGTTTCAAATAAGATTTATTTTTCGTCCGATTCTGCTTTCTTTCGTAGCTACAGGTTGTAATTCTTAAATTATTAATTTTAAAAAAATTATACTTAAACCATTAAATTCTACGTAAAAAGGTTCTTTGGAAATGTTTTCATAAAAATAGAAAATTTTCCATAGCAAACAAGTTACAGCGATTTGTTAAAAATGCACATTTTTTAAAAACACCCCGTAACTCCGAAAAGGTAACAGATATTCATGTGCGGTTTTCACCATCATGTTTTTGACAAAAATTGAGCTCCAGATAACGATATTAGTTTTTGTCTATCTCCTATAGAAAAAGGTGTTTCCATTTAAAAGCGTCGAATTTGACCCACCCTGTACAGCACTGACTCTTTTTTCTCTTGTTAGCGAAATGGTATAAGCAGTTTAATGCTGATTAAAAGTTGTCTCTTGAAATTTTGTCGAGTTCGACGGAATTTGCCTTGATCCAAGTCTAATAGCAACCTTTAAAAAAAATTTAATATCATTAATTAAGCGAAAGTTTTAAATAAGTACTCATCAAAAATATATAAAAAACTTCCATAAACAAAGGTATGGAAATACATAGTTTTAGTGTTACAGGATGTTAAACCTTTTTAAAATTAGGCTTTTTGTAATTATCTTAAATGGCATTATTTTTTTATTTGAAATTGCTGTAGGTTGCATTAATAGTAATAATAACTAATAGTAATAATGTTTAATAATAAATTAGGTGAAATATATAATTTATTGATTTTATTTTAATTTTAATTTTACTAATTGTGATTAATAAAATTGCGTTTATATCATGAAGGAGGCCGAATTCGACAAAATATCAAGAGATCATTTTTAATTGGCATTAAATGGTCTACACAATTTTGATATCCAAAGAAAAAAAGTTAGTAGCGCACATGTTTTTTTTGAAAAATATTCCAGTGATAATCCATATGCACGTCCCTGATGATAACTTTTAGCCTCAAAATTTCATTCGAATCACTAAAAGTACTGGGAAGAAAATTATTTACTAATTAACTGTTTTTCTAATTAACTATTTTTAAATTTTTACGTTAGGAATCTTTCCTTGAGAGATGGCACATCTTTCTTGAAACACCCTGTATATTAATAATATTAGACAATGATTAAAACTAAATATTCTTGTGTATCATTAGATGAATAGCCAATTTAATCTACGAAACTGTTTTCTAAATGCACTCCAACATTGCACTCCATTGCAAACTAATGATATTTATACATACTCCATGTTTACTTATTTTTATGAAGCTACCACATAGTTTGACCTTGATTGCTTCGCGAAGTAGTACGGATAGACGCTTGTTATAACAATTTTGTCGAAACTGGTCGAAACGTTTCTCGAAACATTTACCGAGACAATTCCAATAACAATAAAATACAAACAACTAGTCATTGCTTATCTCGGTCGACTTCGATCTGTTTTGGAATTTAAACGGGCGGTAAAACAAAATCTTTCTTTTTGTGCCAAGACCAAGACCAACCACGAGTCTGCTTATTACTAATTACTAGTTAATTAATAAAGGATTATATTTTAACTGGAAATAAAGATGAAAATTAAATAGAAAAAGATTACGGTACTGAATTTCTTTTTACCGATATCTTCGTAAGAAAATGAAATGAGTTAAATATGGTGTAGAATGTAGAATGTTTAGGAAGGGAGTTAATCACTTTCTTGAGTTATAACGAGTTATAACTCATCATACAGTCTCAGGGCCTTTAACAAAAGCCAGTATGTGAGACGCCTCCACAGAGTCCAGCTCTTCATCCTCGACATCAGACAAGCAAAGCTCATGGCACGAACGGTCGTCGTCTCGGCGCACTCAGTGAGAAAGTGTTCTGTGTTTCCCTATTTTCCACACAGAATGCTCAAGAGTATTCTGAAAATTAAAAGACAGGGTTTTCTACAATCATGACTTTAGTACAAAAACGAAACTTGCAGTGTACCGAGCAATTATAATCCCCACCTTGTTATATAGGAGCGAAACCTGGGTGCCGTATCGCCGACACATGAACGCATTAAACAAGTTGCAACAGAGACACCTTAGACAACTCTTAAGACTCCGGTGGTTCCATCATGTCTCAAACGTTTCGGTCCTTGAAAAAGCTAACTGCGAGAGTATTGAAGTAATGGTTACAAAATCCCGCTTAAGATGGGCTGGTTACGTATGCAGAATGCAAGAAAACCGCATACCAGAATCTCTGCTTTACGGTGAGAGGAGGCCGGGTGGACAACTGAAAAGGTACAAGTATATTTTCCATGAAAACTTAAAGGGGATTAACATGCAGAATCATTGGGAGGAAGCAGTTCACAATAGAACTCAATGGAGAAGAACTGTAAACTCAGTTAACAGCGACAAAAAGTAAAGAGGCAACAAAGCAATGAGATTTTTGAATGTCCGGAGTGCGGTAGGCAAATAACATCACGTATCGGGCTTTTCAGTCACAGAAAAGCTCATGAAAGAAAACGCCTAGCGTGACCATCTCTTGATGCGTGTCAAATACTCGTCAGCGAGTAATGGCAGTATGTATCTATATTTTCCCCACCGAATCTGCATTCGCCGTTGTTTCTCAGCTTTAGCCTACTGAGGTGTTCGTTGAGGTGACAGTGTCCTGTTAGAAAGCCCGTGACAATCCGAATATTGGTTTTACTTAAATCAAGGAAAATCTTTGATTTTTCTCGTTCGTAAGTTCTGAGGCATATTTTCGAGTGTCTTAGACCGTTGAAGGACACCCAGGATGGAGTCTTCCAGGTTCTTCAGTTCTGCTTTAAGTTCGTTTCCACTTGGGAAACAGAACGGTTCTGGTCCATTTAGTGGAGTGTTCGTTCCTTTTTAAGCTAGATCATTTGTTTTTTCATTGCCTTCTATCCCTTGGTGAGCAGGCACCCAGAATAGGAGGATATTTTATTTTCTTAGCGTGGTATAGTAGTAACTCGAGTAGTAAGCATGCGTTTATACACTTTAAAATTACATATTCCTTTAAACATACATTTTAATGATGCAGGAAAATGCCGCTCTAGTTAAAAACCGAGAGTAAGTAATCATGTTCCGTTAGTGTCGAATTAACAAACCGAAAATAGATCCGTTAATCGTCAATATTCGCCGGTACAGATTTCTCCCCCTATCCCACCGTCCTCCGCGTCCGACAAATTGCGATCGTCCGCCAATTTGTACCTTGGGCAAACACGGCCTAGTTCGATATCCCGGCAAAAATAGAGGGCGCGCCGGCAGAGTCCGACGGCAAATTGGACGTAAAAAATGCCCATTTGATAAACGATGCATACGCAATTAATTTTCGGGGGCGAGAGAGAGGATATCGGCGAAATGAAAAAAGTTTTAATTTTATTTACACTGCAGTTTATATTCGGTCCCGGAACACTAATTGGGATCAACGTCCAGCAGCTGGACGGCCGCTGCTGGGCCGTAAGGGACGAAGTGGGGTGTTCTGGCGGACGAGAATTAATTACTCATCGGTGGCGGATCATCTCGATTTTTTTTCGTATTGTTTCGCTGTCCGCGCAAATTGTATAATTTGAAAATCGATAGGACAGTAGCTTATTTTGGAGTATGGGGTATCCAACAGAACAGAGTAGGAATCTTGATTTCCTGGCTGCTGTTCCAAATTGGCGTGAGACAGGGGTGCATACTCTCTCCCAACCATTCTTCAACGTTTTTGTAGAAAACATATTTAGAGAATCCCTAAGTGGCCAAAAAGGAATTGTAATAGAAGGAGAATAGTCAATAATATCAGATATGCCGTCGACATCGTAATTATAGCAGAAAATCTCGTAGAATTAGTAAACAGAGTCAATAAAGCTTGTAAGAATTGGGGGCTGTCTATTAATACAAATAAAATTAAATTTATGATTGTGAGTAAAGTAGATGTCGGCGAGACCTCATTATTGTTGAATAAAGAAACGTTGGAGAGAGTGCCGAAGTTTAAACATCTAGGCTGTTGGATTAACCAACATATCGATCCTTCATACGAAATCAGACGTCGCGTAGAACAAGCAAGAAAATGCATTTCAGAAGTTTAAGTCGCTGCTCTCGAATAGTTCACTAAACATCAAAAGACGGGAGAAGTTTATAAAGTGCTATGTGTGGTCGATTCTTTTGTATGGATGCGAGACGTGAATGTTGACATACAGAAGAATGCTTAAAATATCTTGGACCACCAGAACCAGAAATGAAGAATGGAGCACGACAGGCTACTTTTGAATATTATTAAACGACGAAAACTTGAATACCTTGGCCATATAACCAGAGGACCTCGATATGAGTTTCTCCAACTGATCCTTAACGGAAAAATCGAAGGAAAGAAGTGGATTGGGCGCAAGAGGCTTTCGTAGTTGAGGAACTTGCGGCAATGGACAGGCTTGAGCGCGGATGAATTACTCCATGTAGCGCAAAATCGAGAGCGATACAGAGATATTGTTAACATGGCAGTCGTCACCGTTCACAGGGAGCATGACACTTGAAGAAGAAGTTCCAAATAGAAGCCCGACAGACATTCTTGAGGTTTCGAATAGGACTTAAACTTAAGACTAAAATTCGATAGGTATTCTGTGGTCGGTGCTCCTTTACAAGGTTACAACTATTTAATCCTTTATAGGGCAGTACTAATTATTTTCTAGATCAAATTGACTGCAAAAATATATAGAGGGGCATATCCTCTTAATAACTGTACTAATCCCATATACAAAGGGAGCATATCTTCGTAATAACATTTTTAAAAAAGTTAACAAATAAGGGAGTGG
This sequence comes from Sitophilus oryzae, assembly GCF_002938485.1. Lineage (NCBI taxonomy): Eukaryota > Metazoa > Arthropoda > Insecta > Coleoptera > Curculionidae > Sitophilus > Sitophilus oryzae. The sequence goes on along the minus strand of NW_022146197.1, from coordinate 3,284 downwards.
GTGGTCGATTTTTCAACCAGAGACTGTTAAAGCAAATAGATAATATGTAATGATCTAAGATGTATATAATGTATAATTATCGCTATGTATTATATTGGTAATAATTGTCGTCTAAGCATTTTATATGCAAATTTCGTGTGACAAAAATTCAAAAATATAGAAACAAATGTATCTGTGACGTTTATTTCTTTTGATTTAGTGTACCATTTTCTAAAATCGCTAACATATCCTGTATATTTTCGATCATTTCTCATAGTATGCGGGTTTCTCGAAAAACAAAATTTAATTTACACGATATGGGCATATTTTTGAGTAGAGCTAACAAAATGAAATCAAAATGAATTTACTGTGTTTTCTTATATTGGATGATACACACAGCATATTTTATATTTTAGAAAGTTTGGCGTAGAATTTTGAACACCCTATATGATTTACGATTACGATATTTACAGCAAAATTAAGTATAAACCATCTAAAGTACATACTTAATATAATTTTGATTTCAGGATATTTCTTGTATTTTTAAAATTTTTTTTAAAAGCTGAAAAATATATATATTTTATTTATTTATTAATATCTCTGAAGCTATCGAAAACATATTTACTCATATCTTAGGATTAGTGATCTGAAAGGAAGCCAAAAATGCAATAATATACAGGGTGCTCCTTTAAAAAAAATTATCCCGATCCACTGACAATTTTTTGAGTCACCCTATAGAGGTTAAAATATTTTCCTGAAATACATCCTCGTATATACTTTAGGTTTGCACTTAAACAAAATTTTTAAGTTTTTTTTTTATTCTAGGAGCTACAGATGACCGACGTGCTATTGCCGGATCCTGTATATACATTTACCTAAATTTCAGCTAAATATTTTAAAATACCGCAGTCAACGCGATCTTTACTGTGTCAACCGGCACTAACCTAAATGAGCTGAACATTCCTCGGAATGCATCTCGGAGATGACGTGCCGTGGAATCCAGTTTGCGTCATGAGAAACGGCCCGGTCGAGGAAAAGTGACATCGCCGACGTCCGTCAAGTGAAAGGGCGCGAGACGAGCGGGAACGAATCTTCGTACCGACGACGTCTGGAGCCACGTTGCCGTCTTTTCTGCATTCCTTCGGCGTTTTCAGAACTTATACAAAGTATAGTTTATGCAGAAAATTATTTTGCTATAACATTTTCTTCATTGTAGAAAAAAAAAACAAACGCTAAACAAATTTTTAAATAGTTTTTACTCTAATTACTCGTAATGTAAAAAATCAACATTGCTTGTTTTATAACTAATAATAAGTTTATAAATAGTTTCCTTCAATTTAGAAATAGTCATTTTAACATATTGTACTTAATTTAAATTATTGCATACAGTTACTCCATTCAGGTCAGTATATTATGTCTACTTATCTATGGTGTTCTCTAATCCAGTGTCATGTAGTCATATGGTGATAAAACAGAAATAAACTCTTTAATATTGTAATCTATTCAACGAAAGGACACATAACAATAGCAGTTTTTTTTTGTTTTTGATACGCGAAATTTTCTCGAATATCGAGTTGTTGGCTGTAATTTTATTCACAGGTAAACTGCATTTTCTGTCGTTTTTTGGATGTCGTCTGTTGAAATATCCCCTGTCTTGTTGGACAGATTTTAGTAAACCAAAAACAAGTTAACCAAAACAAAACCTGAAAATATTACTATCGAGCGCAACTGCATTTAAATTGTATTTGTTATAAAATTTGATTCCCAGTCTGGGTCGTTATTTTAAAATTTGGTGTACAGCGTGGGCAATCATTATACATTTTGGTGCCCAACGCGTGGGGTTACCTTATAAAATTTGGTGCCCAACGTGGGGTCATAACTATTAATTATAATTGTTGCCTAACGTGGGGCTATCATTATAAATTTTCGCGCCCAAAGGTGAAATTGTGTTAGTTTTCATGAATTCCACTACAAGGATTGTTTCAACCAAAACAAAACCTGAAAATGTTACAATCCAGCACAACTACATTTCCAAAATTTGATTTAGGTAAGTGTGGTGTGTCTCACATTTGCGAGACCAAGAAAACATCACCAATGGAAATCAAGTAATATCAGGAAAAAGTTTCAAAATGAAACAATATGAAATCCTGAATTGCAGAACATGTATGGAAAAATTAACACCGTATAAAGTTTTCGAATACGGAGGTAATTATTAGAATGCAGTAGAGGCACATGTCTAGGGACGAAATTCGAAAAAGCAGCCACACATACACAAAAATCTAAACACTTTTGCCTCACATTGATATCGACATTAATATTATGTGGAAGCCCTTCATGTCAGTCATGTGAAACCACAGACTACTGTACGTGTGTATCGTTATTTGCCACCCATTTAAGATGGTCCAACGACCCCAACTAGTATCTAAGGAGTAGTTTTAGTGACACTAGTTTTGTTTTTACTTCACATCGATTAGTAATATACAAATCAAAACCCCGTATAAAACTTGAAAATTAAAGTCAATATCATTTCAAGAAGATTGCTTATTATCGAGTTACAACAGTGGTGTCACTTTGGTGCTACAACAGAAAAAAAACACTTTACTTTCAACACTGGACGCGCGTTTCACTGACCATGTTAGCATCATTAGCAGATGATTAGTTTTAATCATCTGCTAATGTTGCTAACATGATCAGTTAACGCTCGATTTATAGTAACACTACAATTAATTACCGTGGCTAGAGCAATAGCAACAGAAAATTGGAAAGTATTGGACCATTATTTGTGTTCATATTATTTTTATAATTATTTATTTTGACTCTCTCTTACGCATCTAATTGCCTGTAATTTGAGACGTCGCGTAGCGTCGTTGACTAATTTTAATTTAACATTTATACAATGATCTTTTTTAAAAGTATGTTGACTACTAACTAACCTAAAACAAGATTTATCAGCTCTACCACAGACTAACTTAGTTTGCGAATCTACTATCTTGTCTCTTGAATTAGTGCTTTTTGGCATTTGAAGATATTTTATTTCATATTTCACAGTTGTCTACAACTTTCAAAGTTACAATCTCTAAACCGTTACTGACTTATTCCTAAAAAATGCTGTATCGTTTCATAAAAGAAACTGACCGACTGTTATACATTTAAAAGTATTCTTGGCAACGAGGCCATCGTCCTTAAATCGCACAGCATGGGGCACGACCCGCTCTCGGCCGTCGCGTGGAGAAGGTATCCACCGTCGCCTCCCCCGCCTCAGCCCCCCTCCATGCCCTCTATACTCCACCAAGATGATTGATAAT